>NC_142481.1:9853484-10005000 GCF_049115385.1 Moschus berezovskii
CAGGAATAATCTCACTTGTGTAAATTATTTTCAAGTTTCCCCTACGGCACTGATTGCAAAAGCAAAGAACTGGAAACAAATCCAATGTTCATCACTGAGATGAGCTAATTACAGTGTATCTGTATGGTGGAATACCATGAACCTGTTGAAAAAGAACAAGGAAGCTTCCTTTGTGTTAACACTGACCATCTCCCAAAATATCAAGTGAAAAAAAGGAAGACGCAGAACAGTAATCACAGTATGCTTCTATTGGAATGTATATATCATTTCTATTTGCTCGTTTATGTGCCCAAAAAGCAACTCTAGAAGAGAAAAAAAAAACCGTGGTAGAAAACTGATGTCTCCAAAGAGAACAACTGTATGGCTGGGCTGGGGTAGGCGGGCGGGTGCAGGGATAAGGAACCAAGAGGTGTTCTGTGACTGCTGACTCAACCATATCACTACACAAAACAAAGGATGTGTCTAACGTCACCAGCAAAGTGCTAATGGAACAGAGCTGAGGAAAACCCCTGGAAGAAAGGCCTCAGAATAGTGGACACTTGAGAGGATGTGGAAGGGTGAGCAGGGAATTCACCAATCGGAGGAAAAGTAAAGGAACTCTCAAGAGGAACCAGCTTCACCAAAAACAGAGGCAGAGAAAGAATAGAGCGTGCTCTGGAGACCAGGAGTGACCAAGCTGGGAAGGCAGGATGGGCCACACCGTAGAGGAGCGATCTGGACTTAACCTTGACACAGAAAAGCACTCAAGTTGTAAAGAGGGGGAGCAACAGTCAGGTTCTGCTCAGTGTCTCCAGCGGCCCGCGGAGAATAAACGAAAGAGGGAAGAATGGAGAGAAGGACACCTCTGTAGGACATTTCTGCAATCGAGCCTGATACCCTACTTCTTGGAGTTCCCAATGGCATAAAGCACAGGGGATTTCGCTTACCTGGCTTAATACTTAACTAACCACTTGAGAGTGACGATCTCTATAAACTGAACACTTACTATATGCCAAGCATTCTTCGTAAGTTACCCTGGTTTCTCAGAACCCTGTGAGATAGCAATGAGTATCTATTTTACACAAGAAGGCTCAGCGAAGTCAGAGAGCTTATTTATGGTGACAATAAATGGACGAACTAGGACGGGAATCCGCTGAATGCCCATCTACATACAACTGGAGCCGGCCTGCGGCAGCTTTCCCCAGTCTACATAAAAATGAGAATCAGAAACACACACCTATGGATGTCCGTGTAAAGTGCCAACTTCCTTGAAAAAGGCTACATTTTGGGAATTATTGGTGGTCCAGTGGATAGAGGTCCACGCTTCCACTGCAGGGGGACCAGGGTTTGATCCCTGGTCGGGGAACTAAGATCCTGCAAGCCAGAAGTGCACCTCCCGCCCCTCCCACCGAAGAAGAAAAATGGCAATCTTATACTCTGATAGTGGATCCTTTTCTTTTAACAAAATATAGTGAGTAGTTCCCCCCTGCCCCGTTTTTTAAATGTCCTCCTTGGCGAAACAAAAAATTGGTAAATTAACACTTTTTCTGCCTCACCACCATATTGTCAACTGACCTGTAGTCAAGACCACTGCACAAATAATGACATTACAAAGCATTTACTGTGACCAGGCATGATCTTAAGCTTCTTAAATGCACTGTTTCAATTTGCACAGTGAACCTATGAGCAGACACTGTTCCCCCTTTTCATGGATGAGGTGCTTGAAGGCAACAATGTGAGGGTGCAGAGCTGCCAGGAGGAGGGACTGGGATGCAACCTGATGTCATGCGTCATCATGGGAGGAGCAACTGAGGCTTCAGTCCTAACACTGCTCCATGGCTGTGACCTGCAACATTTAGACATGTGAGGCCCTAGAAGACCCCAAAACTGGCTGCTTCTGCCGTCATTACAAGATGACCAATCAATGACACTGCCACTCCACTGATTCCAAAACGTCTCCAGGCTCCTCCTGAGGCACTCTAACATGCTGGCCTACCTAAACAGCTTCATTAATCAAACTGTTCCTTTTCATCCTCCCAGAAAACTGAAAGACTGTCCCATGTGACAGAATCTCCACATCCACTGTTGGCATTTAGCTCTCAAAAAAAAAAAAAATCTGGACACAAAAAGTGTCTGCAGCAGGCAGAATAGTACTTAGGCCCATTTTACATATAAGAACTCGAGATAAATGACGTCCAAGGTCAAAAGCTGGTAAGAAGCGAAATGAAAACTAACAACAGAAAGGGCTCTTTACATCACTAGAGGAAACCCAAGAGTCTAAGGACTGAAAGACTTCAGAGGCTTTATTTTTCCTGGTTTCTCTCAAAAGTCCTATCTTTAATTCAACAAATAACGTGCTCCTATTGATGTGTTTGTTCTAGGATAAAAGTGATGGGTTCACAGGATAAATGGGAGAACAAAACGAAAAGTCCTGTGGAGATTCCGAGCTGTTTTCCAATTTCTTCCTGCTATCTAACTGTCAACCCCCCCACTACAAATGCACAGCAGGTCTTCAGTGCTCTCCCTGGTGAAACAAAGAATGACCAGTAAAAGAATAGGTATATACGTGTGCAAATGTCTTATTAGTAACAACAATACAAAGAAGGTGAACATTTAAATTTCCAAATTATTCCTTATTCAAAACAAAACATGAACTTAGACCACTTTCTTTCTCATAATAAGATGAAATCTACCTCCCTGGTCAACACATTCTTGTGTTTGAATGTTCAGTCACACTTAATTCCTTCAGATAAGATAAAAAAAAAAAATCAGGCCACTGGTCTTCTAAATTTTTTACTTTCTGGTACAGAAACAGGGTGTTCCATGCGTTACCTATAAGGGAAGAGCTGCTTCTGTTTTATAAACGGTGTGTCAACTCTCAGAGAAGGCTTGTTCTGTACAACGGGTACTCTACATGGGAGAGATCCTCCCCCAAACGCTGGTTGAACAGGAGGAAAAAGGAAAAATACTTGTCTCCCTACACCTCAATCCTCTGGAGCTACAAAGAATTAGTATGTTCCCTCTTCTTTTCCTCTTCTGCTCTACAGTCCTTAATTTAACAGTAAAATTAATCAAATGTGAAATAATTTAACTGTTAGAGATCGTTGGCCCAAAAAAAGGAAGACATAACTAGCTCCATGTCCATTCCTGACTGTGACCGAGAAAAGACAAAAGTGATACACTAATGGCTCCTTTACAACAAGCATGGTTGAGGGCACGGGGATATTATGCTGAAGAGAACAGAGCTTCCCCGATGGCTCAGATTGTAAAGAGTCTGCCTGCAATGCATGAGACGGAGATTAGATCCTTGGGTCGAGAAGATCCCCTGGAGGAGGAAATGGCAACCCATTCCAGTATTCTTAGCTGGGGAATTCCATGGACAGAGGAGCCTGGCAGGCTATAGCTCACGGGGTTGCAAAGAGGTGGACATGACTGAGTGACTAGGGTACAGCTATCAGTAAGGAAGTAAGACTTTTATTCTTCTCATCTCTGGGGTGAAATCAGTTCTGTAAAGTATATGGCACACCAGAGAAGGTGCTAGAAAGTAGGGGCTCCAAGCAAAGGCTCTGAACCAGACTGCTGACCTGTCAGCCTGGTGGCCTTAAGTGCCCTCAGGGAGCCTCAGTTCCCGCACTGTTTTACCACCTACCTCAGGGCAGATGATTATGGTGAGGAGGATGTGAGGGAACACCCAGGAATCTCCTGGTACTCAAGAAGCAACTGCTGCTATCACGTGGTAATACCGCTATGCACGTGTGTGTGCTAAGTCCCTTCAGTCTGTCCAACTCTTTGGGACCCTATGGACCGTAGTCCGCCAGGCTCCTCTGTTCACAGGATTTCCCAGTCAAGAATACTGGAGTGGGTTGCCATTTCCTCCTCCAGGGGATCTTCCTGACCCAGGGATCAAACCCGCATCTCTTGCACTGACAGGTGGGTTCTTCAACACTAGCGCCACCCAGGAAGGCTATACTGCTATCATTAATTCAATTACTGCTCTAAGAAGTGCAACTGCCTTTACCTTCAATGGTACTAAACTCCAACAGATCTCATGATTACTAAGTTCCTGCTTTTCAGCTCAATTTTTCCTTCATGTTTTCAAGAAAACCCAAACATAATACAACCACACTGCAAAAAAAATTTTTAATCTTTTTTCTCTGAATCAAAAATAGCAAAACATTTTAGAAAACTTGGGAAAACTCAGAAAAAAAATCAATCACTCAAATTTCTGCAACACAGAGATAAATGCTAATAGCATGTAGGCATATTTCTTCCACTTTTTCCCATATATATTCTAAAATAACTGGAATTGTACTGTTTATAGTTCTATATCCTGCTTTTTTCTCATACTTATTTTGTGTGTACTTTCCCATGTCAGGAATTCTCCAAAATCATCTTTTTTCATGACTCCAGACTTTTCCATAAAGTGACCATTCCCATAAGGTTAAAACATTTAGTTTCTTTTTCCAAATACACATCACTATAATTAACATATTCATATGAAATTTTGGTCCTCATCTCCAGTTCTTGGTCCATACAGATAACTATAACCAGAGCAAGGATTGTATTTCTTGCCAAACTGTTTTCCAGAAAGTTTGCCCCAGTCTGCCTGTCTGACAGGCCCATCATGAAGTCAGAGCAGTGACCATACCTATTTTCTTTTAATTCCAAGTAAACAGAGACCCCCAAAATATGCAATTATAGAAATAACAGAAAAGACCTGTAAGTACAAGATGCTTCCGACACTTGTAATTTGTATGAGATCATTATTAACCCATTCATCGTCTGGTATGTGACACTGAACAAACTTGTAAAAGTTAAAAATATGATCCCACACATTCACATTTGTATATTAAAGTCCTGAGAAGTACCTTACAGATAGAGACTCCCAAATAGTTTTCAATTTATTAAGAACTGTGTGGGAGAAAGTGAAAGTAAAAAAGAACAACTGAGTAGGGGGAAAAAATATGTGAAAAAGAAAATTATGCTCTAGCATATGAAAAAGGGGTCTGTAATAACATGTATGTAAGAAAATACATCTTCCTTGTACACACATCAAATTGTAACTACTTTAGCTGGAGTGGCCATTTTCAAGCCTTTGTGGCTACTGACTAACACTAGGCACATGCCAACAGCCCACTCCCGCAGCAGTCAGAGGCCATTTTCCTCATTCATCAAAGGTTTTATCTGCGTTCTTCAGCTGACTGACCTAAGTGGAATAAATTCCCTATATGTCAGCAGCATTAAAGTATTCAATGATATCAGTCCATTAAAAACAGCATTACAAAAGAGGCACCCACCAGTCTTCCACCTGCAAACTTAATAAGCATTTTTGAAAACTAAAGACCTAGTGATACTTTTAATCACCAAGCATTTTGGTACACGATTCCCTGTGAAACATTTCCCTTGAAGTGAAAGCCACTCTGGCTGAAGATGCTGATTTCACGAATCTAATAATCTTGTATTAATGCAGTGCTGACTTTCATTTGTACACAATCAATTTGGTGCTTAACAAAGAATCCTTTTTAATTGCCCGTGGCAATTAACAGTAATCATTTTCTTTTATCTTACTCTTAAGTAGAGCAGGCCGAAACAGAGAAGCCTTGGTTTTGACCTGTCTATCTCTAAATGGAGATAGGAAGAAGTACCACACAATAGTATTTTACACTTCAGAAGGCTATTAGCTGTAGCTGGGAAACATTCTTGCACCCCAACACTGTTTAACAACTTTCTGAATTTCAATTTTTTAAAAAATATATTATAGGGAGCTCCATACAAATAAGTCAAGAGGCAAAGCATATTTTTTATCTATACATTTCTAACTGCATAGAGGGTTTTCTCAGAATAAAATCTCTCAATTAGGAGCTATTCAGACACTCTTCTATTTGCCAAAGAAAAGACAGATTTAAGGCCACTCCATAGCCAAACAATTCTACCTTATTTCTATTAGATAAATTTATTTACAGTTTTGCTACTTCAGGTGTGAATCCAGGTCAGAAATAAAATGCTCAACTTCTTCAATACACTGACTACAAAGATAAGCTGGTACTTATGGCTGTGGATTCCTTTTAAAATATTGGGATATGGAACCCGATGTGTGCTCAGTCTCTGAATATGAGAATCTTTCAGATTACTATGGGACTGCCTCCGGAACAGCTAGAAATTAGTAAGAATAGTCTATTCAACATTTACTTCCCTCACCCCACCCCACATTACATATATAGTTAATTGTTTATAACTGACTACAATTCCTCAAGGAATTGAACTACAGCTTATTCTTATAGCCCAGAGAGAGAAAGACAAGGCAGTCTAATAAAATAAAGACAGATTTTAGAGTCAGACAGATATGGATTCGTAACATGAGCTTACCATAAATTAGCTCATATATTAGTTGCTTAACCCTGGTCAAGACATTTGTATGTGTGCATGTGTGTGGCTGTGTGTGTGTACAGGGATTAAATGCTGAGCAGGAGGGCATGTCAAAAATGTCGGGGAGATGTGTACACTAATCATAATAGCCACTTTTAGGCTTGAAACTCTTAAGGGGCAGGCATGCCCCCTCAAAAAAGAAAAAAGTCTTTGGCACCAGCGTGGTTTCAGTCAGCAATAGTGAGGGCCTACTACATACAAGGTATTTAGATATGACTGGAAATAATGGAAACCAACTAGTATAATCCCTTCATTTTTCTCAGGAAGAAACTGCAGCCCAGAAGTGAAATGCCTTGGCCAAAGGCACACAGCTGGTAAGCGGCAGAGCCAGGGCTAGGACCCAGGTTTCTTCATGATCAATTCAACATTCTTTACCACAGGAAGTTGTCTCTCAATTATTCAAGTTTGATTCAGTTCAGTCGCTCAGTCGTGTCCGACTCTCTGAGACCCCATGTATCATAGCACGCCAGGCCTCCATGTCCATCACCAACTCCCAGAGTTCACTCAAACTCATGTCCATAGAGTCGGTGATGCCATCCAGCCATCTCATTCTCTGTCGTCCCCCTCTCCTCCAGCCCTCAACCTTTCCCAGCATCAGAGTCTTTTCCAGTGAGTCAACTCGTCGCATGAGGTGGCCAAAGTATTGGAGTTTACCAAGCACAAATATGACAATAGTGACTAGCAAGAGAACAGTTTCCAAAAAAGAATGCAGATGCTAAGAAAGCAGAAACAGTCTGAAGTGCCTATAGATCATGATGCAACATCACAACTGCTGCGAATGTGACAAAATGACAATGCGACCATTGCAACAAAGGAAGATAAAGCAGACAGGCAAGTCTGGCTACTTTTGACTAAAACAAATATTACTTTCCTGTGAGGATGCTTCATAGCTGGTTCTCTGCTAGTACTTCAAATTAATAGTGTCTCTTAACATTAGCAAAGCAAAGAAATGAAGATGAGACTGTCAGATGCCAAATACTATTTTCAAGAACTCTTCATAGACGAAGTCTGATAAAGCGTTGTATCAAAAATTAAATAGAAATAAATTTGGGGGAAGATGAACATGAAAGATTTGTTTGAATTTCTTAATACCAGCAATTCAAGTGCTATTCAAACCACTGCTATTTGAGAGCCTAGGTCAACAATGACTCAGCTTGAAAATTTTCATACTGTTTTTTAGGAGGTATATGGTTTTAGTTATGTAGTTAATACAATCTGGATGCTCCTTTCTCCCCAAATTATAAACTATCTTCATGTGAACGGCTGAAAAAGAGGCAAGTGTTTATCTTATACTTGAAAAAGCATACAAGAGGGGACTTCCCTGGTGGTCCAGTGGCTAAGATTTCAAGCTCTGAATGCAGGGGGCCAGAGGTTCAATTCCTGGTCAGGGAACTAGATCCCACATGTAGTGACTAAGACCCAATGCACCCAAATAAATAAACAAAAAACAAATATTTTTTTAAAAAAAAGAAAAAGCATACAACAAAGGTTATTCAATTTATTTTACTGCATCTCCTGGGGAAAAAGCCCCCCTGCCCCATCACGGGTTACAGGATTTGATGGGGACAGGACGGGGGTGGGTTAAGAGTAGTACCAAGAGGCCAGTCCCAGGTGTCCTGTCGTCTGTGATCCATAACAAGAAACTACAATTAGAGCTGGATGGCACACAAGACTTCAGGCTGGGAATGAGAAGCCCAAAGAGGTAAAGCATTTTGTCCAAGAGTCCATCTAATTAGGTTACAGCCTAGACCAGGTCCCTACCTGTATGCCCAATACTCTTTCAGCTATGACAGGAAGCCTTGTCATCATGCCCCTTGCAAGCTTTCCATTTCCCCAACTATAACTGAGGAGGCTAGACTAGGCGCTGATCTTCAAACTGCTGCTTCAGAGCCAAGGGATTTCTGCTGGTCACTTTCCCTCTTCAAACGGAGACTCTCCAAGTTTATTTCATATAGTGTGAAAAAAATTTTAAGTGACTGACCTAGATGGTCAATGAACTGTCACAGGCACTGGGTATATTAACACACTGTTTAGACTATCAGTGGGTGAATGACAACAGTCAGATCACATTACCACCAAAAGGCCCTACAAGAGGCCTAACACTTCTCAGAACACCACAGCAGACAGAGACGGGAAAAGCAGACAAGACTAGAGGCAAACAACCAAGCTCACCTTTTTGATCTCCAACTGTATTGGCCCAATGCATTTCCTCATTAATACAGACTGACTACACCTATGAGGCTATAGCTCACAGTCACCTATCCAACCCTCTCTCCCCAGACTGTCCTGTGTCAGAAAGTCACCATCAGGTCCATGGATATGCACATGGACAACTCCTTCCATGTGTCCAGTATCAAGAAGAATGACTATTTTTGTGTGTGTGGCCACAGGCCTCACAGCATATGAAATCTTAGTTCCCCAACCAGGGATCTGCACCCCTCCGCAGTGGAAGTGCGGAATCCCAACCCTTGGACTGCCAGGGAATCCCAGGAATGACTATTTTCTGATCCTTTTGTCCTAAATCTGTGGCCTTCATCATGGCAAGAAAAAGGGGGCAACAGATAAGGGAGGGTGGATACAGCCAAAAGTAAAGGCTAGCATAAAAAATGAAGACAGAATTCTATCAGGCCAGTAACACAAAGATTTTCTAAGCAGGGCAAGAGCCCTTGAAGACACATTACTAGGTTGATAACAGTCATCCACTGCATTCCCCTGCTCCACACCCCACCCCCAACTGGCACATTAAATGTTCCAGAAGGCCAAGGCTATCACCTCAGATTTCTGCAGCACCCGATTCCATCATGAAAACAAATGTTGATACAGGGGTTGGAGCCTCTGTCACCATCAGAGAAATCTGACAATCTCTGGAACGTCAGTTGCCAGTCTCAGAAGAAGAACAGCTCTTTGTTCTTCTGTCTCCTCTCCTCCTGCTGTGTAAACTGAGGCTTTGGAAACGCAGAAACCTCCTATGCTGCCAGTGATATGAAAACCCTGGAACACAAATTTAAGCAGTACTGCATACTCAGTTGTTTTTATTCTTAATTAGCTGTCACTTGCACATTAAGAATAAAAACCAAAACAACTATTTATACCAACATAGGCAACATAAAACCTGAAATTCATCAGAATTCCTTTCATCAAATGAACAGAAATGAACAAAAATGAACCAAAACCCTTAAAGTCAATAATGAAGACAAATGTCAAAGATAATTTACCACATTCTGCTTGTCACAAAATTTAAAATCCTGAGAACTCAGGCGCTAAAGGAGCCATAAGGATCTACTGTTCATTCCCTCTCACTGTCTCATATACAAATGCCCTAATGTTTGATGAGTCAGTGGTCTAATTCTGTAGATGACAACGAATGTTTTTTATTTCACGTGTATTCATACAGAACTATTTCTAAATTTAAGTGGTGAAGTAAACAAAGTTTGATCATAGCTCGGTTAAGAAAGTCCTTCCAGTAAATGCTCTTTCACAGCTGGATGGCTGCTTTAATATGCAATTGCCCTAGGCCACAGGGGGAAAAAAAATGAGGCTTTCGAACCACTTAAATAAAATAAATAAACCTAGAACATTCAAAAGGTTTCCTCTCCCAAGTTAAGGAAGGAAAATGCTTGGACGGTTTTCTGTAAAACCACTTCTTCCTCTGAATGAATTTCCTATATTCCACCTCCAACAGATCACTGGAGAAAACAGCTCAGGGAAAGGTAGCAAAGGTACATTTTTCAGGTAATAAACCAAAACCCCAGTCATGTCATCCCGT
Organism: Moschus berezovskii; assembly: GCF_049115385.1. Classification (NCBI taxonomy): domain Eukaryota; kingdom Metazoa; phylum Chordata; class Mammalia; order Artiodactyla; family Moschidae; genus Moschus; species Moschus berezovskii. The sequence goes on from NC_142481.1 coordinate 9,863,656, forward strand.
TCCTGGCACTCATTTCTCTCAAATCAGGGCAGTCAAAAGGCCTGGGAGTGTCAGGGCCCACCCACCCACGTACTCCTGGTCCACCAATGAGTCCCCTCCTTCTCCCAAGCATGGGGCTGCCTAGAGGAATTCAGCTTCTGCAGCTGGAAGCACCCGCAGTACCAGAGGGCAGAAATCTGAGTGACACTCCGCACTCTCTGTTTCAACAAACAACCGCAAAGAGCTTTCCAAAGCCAGGCCCTCACCGTTTTGAAGACCAGGAAGCCGAATCCTTCCTGGGGCAGAGGTGAAAAAGAAACAAGCCCACCTTCCTCCAACCCTTCCCAAAGGTCACACAGCAAACCAGGGGTCATCAAGGAAGCCAAGCAAGACTGGCAGCTTTTGCAGACCCACAACAGTAAACACCAAGTGTGGCCATAACCCCTGTGGGGCTGGGGAGAAGTTGAGAACTGGCATTTCTCCAGCTAAAGGTGAAACAAAAATAGGACTTGTCAGCTGGAAAACACAAACAAACAAAAAAACACACTCCTAAGTTCTCCCAAAAGATGCTGGCTTGGAGGTGAAAAGGGGAGAGGGTACAACTGTCTCTTTATGATAGCTGAGAGGAGGAGGGAGGGAAAGTGGGAAAGAGAAGACAGACCTGTGAGCAGCTGCATTCTCCTTTTCCAAAGGACACAAAACTGCAAAGCCTCAGGACTCAAAGGGGTGGGGAAGCAAAATGGGAGCGGGAAAGAAAAGTGGGGCAATGGAAAGAGAACTACCTCCACCATCACTACGCTTGGTTAAAGTGGGGGAAATAGGGGCGACACTCCCCAACTCGAGAGAGCAGTAGTTAATCAACCAACCCCAGCTTTTACCCAGATCTCACAGGATCTCTGGAGATAAAACCCTCAGAGTCAGAGTGCTGAGCGAATCTGTAGTCTAAATGTGAACATAAGCATCCTAGGCCCAACCCAGTCCCTTCCTCCCTAAAGCTGTGAGATGGAGACTAGAGAAAGGCATACCTGAAGAGGTGAAGTAACCTGGTGGGGAACAGAAGGTCAAGAGGGGAGCTGGGAGAATCAAATCTGATAAACTACAAGGGAAGAGAAGCAGTCTAGCAAGATACAACAGCAAAGAAAAGATGAGGGAGAAAATCAGGCAATGAAGACCAGAACGGCGAAAGGGATCACAAAAGGGACAGAGACTCTAGCCAAGAACTGAGACAGCTTCAAGAGGAAGCTGGGCTGGGGGGAGTGACAGGTAGGAAGGCTTGGGGAAACATCTTTATACTGAGCAGACATGGAGAAAGAAGACTCAAAACGGAGCTAAGAGGCAGGGCAAAAGGGGGAGGACCCATTCAAGAAAGGAGAGAGCAGAGACTGAGGGTTGAATCAAAATGGGGTCAGGGGAGAAGATCAGGGGGAAAACTTAGAATTGGGAGGCAACAGAGAGGCGAGGCAGTCACAAGATGACCAGAGTTAAAGAGGACCACTCCAAGAGGAGACAGCAGTAGGAAAATTAAAATGGGTCCAAAATATAGGTGGACAAGTGTGGACAGCTCCCAAAGGGGCAGAGCTGGGAGGAAAACGTTAGAGAGGATGGGGTGGAATTGAACAAGTGCCAAGCGCAGGTGCAAAAAGGATCTGAGGCAGGCCTGGGGTGCAGAATGGGAAGGGAAGTGGGGTGATGGATCAGAGAGAAATTCCCAGTCTTTCAGTAAGGGCCAAAATGGAGAGAACAGGCCTTGGAGAAACAGGCTGTAAGCAGGTCTTCAGCAAAGACGAAATGAAGGGGAGACAGGGCAAAGGAAGCGGGAACAAATGAATGCAACGGCTCCAAAGAGGGCCAATAAGGAGGTGGGGGAGAGAAGAGACCTCAACCGGGGACTGCAGGGCGTCAGGCTGCGGCGAGGCTGAGTCAGGGAGAAAGGTCAGAGAACTGAGCGGCAGGAACGAGAGAGCTGCAGGGTCAGAGAAAGGGGTGGAGGCTGCTTCAAGGAAGGCTAAGTCGGAAAGCAAGCAGGCTGGAGGGCACCGCAAGATCGGAGACTGGACGAGGGGCAGAGTGGGGAGGCAAAAGGGGTCTGGAAGAGAGGCAAGGATCTGAATGGCAAAAAAATGGAGTAAGATCGGAGGGGAGGAGGCGAGCATGGCTCGTCGGAGTCGAAGAGGGGGCAGGGGACTGCATCGAGATCGGCAGGGGTCAGAGTCCAGGGGTATCCCGTGGGGAATGGGGCCGGCGGGAGGCGGCATGTTTCGTCAGTGGGCAGTAGGGCCCAAGAGGGACGTGGAATTAAGCCCAAGGAGAAGACCTGGAGGCAGTAGTGCCAAGACGAAGAGGGTCTCGGATGAATCACCGAGGAGGTGGAAACGCAGGTCCTAGACGGACAGCTCCTGGGGGTACAGCAGCGGAGGGGAACAGGATGGTCAAAGAAGGGGACGGACCCAGGGTGGTGAGAGCGTAATCGGAGAAGGCAGAAGGGTCACGAATCTGAACGTGGGGGTCCAGATTTCAGGGATGCGGAAGGGTCCCAAGAGCACTGCAGAGTCTAGGGGCGGGGGATGGGGGGATGGACGAAGGGCATTACTGAGGGGCGGAAGAGAGAAGGCGGAGGCGCAGAATTGGGAGCAGAGTGGCTGAAGTCGGGGGGTGGGGGGAGCCGAGGCAGACACGGAGAGCTCCATGGATTGGAGGGTGGGGGCAGACGCGGCGACAGCAGGGATGCGGCGGGCAGGGGCAAGTCCGAAGGGCAGGCGGGCCCCGGCGGGCCGGGCCGCAGCGCGAGGCGGCGGGGCCGGCGGGGCCCGGGGGGCTGGGGGGCCGCTCTCTCCCCTCCCCCTCCTCCATTGTTCGCGGGCTCCGGGCCCCGCCGTCCCCGCCTCCCCCTGGACCCCGCAGCGGGGCGGCGCCCGGCCTCGCCGCCCGGGCCCGCGAGCTCGCGCACTCACCAGCTGGGCGCCCTCAGCGCGGCCCTGGCCTTCGGGATCCCGGCAGCGGCGACGGCGGCCCCGGCGCCATGTTCTGCTGCTCCTCGTCCAGCGGCGGCTGAGGCGGCGGCGGCGGCGGCAGCTCCGGCGGCGGGGGGCCGGGCGGACCCTCCCTCGCGGGCTCCCTCCTCCGCCTCCACCTCCTCCTCCTCCCGCCGCTCCGCTGCTCTCCCTCGGGGCGGGGGGGCGGGGAGGGGAAGGGGGGAGGGGCGGGAACCAGGGGGAGGGCGGACCAGCCTCGCTCGCTCGCTCCCTCCCTCCTTCGCAATGGCGGCGGCGGCGGCGCCTCCTTCCTGCGGCCGCCGCTCCCGCGCGCGCTCCCCCTCGCTACTGCGCGTGCGTGGCGCGGGGACCGTTGCAGGGGGATAACGGCCCCTGAAGCGCGCGCCGCGAGGGGATAACCGGCGCGTGGCGGGCAGAAGCGAGAGCGCGTGCGCGCCCGAGGGACTCTGCCAGCGCAGCGGCCGCGTCCAAGGAACGGGCGCGGAGGGCGCAGTGCGCGTGCGCTCTCCCCTCCCCACCACCGCTACTGCGGTGGCTGCAGCGCCAGACAGAGCGCGAGGAGACCCGCGACCGGGCAGAGGATTGGGGTGGGCAAGCGCGCGTGCGCGGGAGGGGCTGCCAGCCGCTGCGGCTACTCGCGCGAGCCGGAGGGAGTGGTCCTCAGAAGGCGCGCGCACCCTTGCGCGCACCAGAAGCACCCAACACCCTTCTCGCGCCGGCTCTTGGAGAAAGCGGGAGGGGAGAGGCATGGCCGGGCTTTGGAGGCGGGGGCGAAGGGCGCGATCCCGCTCGCGCGGGACCTGACCAGCCAATAAGAGGCAAGGGGAGGTGGGTTTGCGGTGCGAGCGCAGCCCCCGGGATAACGGAGGAGGAGAGAACGAGCGACGTAACGTGGGGCGGTGGGGCGGGGCTGAGGAGGAGGGAGCGCACCCAGTGGGGAGTTGATTGGGGGACACGGGGAGGCGTGGCCCGCCTCAGCCCAATAGGAGCCTCGAAATTCGTCGTTCCGGAAGAAGGGGCGGGGCTGCGAAGCGCGTGCTCTTTTCCTTGGCAGCGAAGGAAATCTGCAGGCAACGCGCGCATTATTACAAATTGCTTTCGGTTCCGTGATCGCCAAATCTCCGGAGACGGGAGAGGGCCTGGTCCCGCATACAGCCCTGGCCTCCAAGTCAGCATTGTGCCAATGACTGCAAATCAAATGTCAGTTTGGGCGCCCAGAGGGGAAATAGTAGTGATGGGAAGGGGCACCGCTGTAACCCCTGAGTTCCTTCCTCTGAACTGAAGAGGGGTTCCTCTGGGAGTCCTCCGGAAGTACGGATCGTGGAAGATGAGTGTTCTGGGAACCCAGTCAATATTTAAGGAATGCATGAAGAAAAGCTATGTTTCTTATTGCATTTTTCGTTTCCTTAGTCTCTTCATCTTGAAAGTAGAATGATAATCTTATCTCTTAGTAAGATTTGTTGAGAGAATTCAATGAATTCTATTTGTAAAGCGCTGAAAATCATGCCTTGCTCTATAAACGTTGATAAATTACATGCGCCCAAATTTTGGTTTTTGGTGGGTTTTTTTTTCGGAGGTCTTATTGCTTTTTAAAAATTGAAGTATAGTTGATTTACAGTGTTGTGCTAGATTTGCTCAAATTTTAAAGCATCCTACTAAATAAAGATTTTCTGATTATTGAAAGTTTGTTTTTTAGCATTGTGGGCAAAACAAATACAGTGCCTGGGCCAGATTTTCTTTACATGTTACTGCAAGCCCTGATTTGTAAGCGATTTTGAGATCACTTGAGAACACCAGAAAAACCTGGGGAGAAGGGACATCAGATTCCCCTACCTCAAATTAATATGTATTTATAACTCCAATGCAGTGTTCTAGGTCCTTTGAATATTGGGAAATTTTTGAACTGGCAGCACCTAGGTAAGAGATAAGCCTGGGCTCACTATGGATCCAGATGCTCCCCTCCCCTTCTTTTGGAGCCCATCAACACTGCCTTATTCAAGTCTCGCTTGGGGTCACTTCCTCTGGGTGGCCTCCCAGATTTGACCTGACCCCTCATACTTTATAATAATGGGCACTTTATGCGAGGCAACATTCTAAAGCACTTCAAACATATTAACTCACTTAATCCTCACACCTTACAAGTAGGTTGGGGTTGTTATTATTCTCATAAACTAAGGCAGGCACAGAGAGGTTACACAGCTAGTGAGTGGCAAATGTGAGATTTAAACTCAGACAACAGGGGTCATATAGTCACACACTTTGTTCTTTTTCATAGCACTCCATCAGGGGTTGAAGTTCTGTATTGGCATCACCATATTATGTGGGAACCCTTCAAAGCCAGGAACTCTGGCTAGATCCTCAGTCTGAAGATGACCCACACTAGATACTTGCTAATGAGTAAACGAATGAATCCAATGGTGAACAAAGGGAATGATGGCTTACACTGAGGGCATGGTAGCCAAGACACAATCCTTGTTTGATAACTAATCCTCTTTCAGATACTAGTTCAGATGCCCTCCCACAGACTGGCTCCAAATTGGGAAAGGAGTAGTCAAGACTGTATATTGTCACCCTGTATTTAACTGATATGCAGAGTACATCACGCGAAATGCCGGCTGGATGAAGCACAAGCTGGAGTCAGGATTGGCAGGAGAAATATCAATAACCTCAGATATTCAGATGATACCACCCTTATGGCAGAAAGCAAAGAGGGACTGAAGAGTCTCTTGATGAAAGTGAAAGAGGAGAGTGGAAAAAGATGGCTTGAAACTCAACATTCCAAAAACTAAGATCATGGCGTCAGGTCCCATCACTTCATGGCAAATAGACAGGGAAACACTGGAACAGAGAGACTTTATTTTCTTGGGCTCTGAAATCCCTGCAGATGGCGACTGCAGCCATGAAATTAAAAGACGCTTGCTCCTTGGAAGTAAAGCTATGACAAACCTAGACAGCGTATTAAAAAGCAGAGACATTGGAGAAGGAAATGGCAACCCACTCCAGTACTCTTGGCTGGAGAATCCCTTGGACAGAGGAGCCTGGTGGGCTACAGTCCATGGGGTCACAGAGTCAGACACAACTGAGTGACTGACACATACACAAAGTTGAGGAGATACTTGATGGTGCAAGGGTACACTGTGTCTACTCTCCCATCTCCTGCAGGAAGCAGGATGGGGCAGGCAGCACCTGGGAGGCAGGATGGCTCGTCCCCTCCCCCATCCCTCCTGTAAGTCTTGGGGCCTCAGTGCCTGCAACAACTGGCCTTGAGCAAATAAAAGACTAAGTTGTTTACTGAAAGAAAAAAAAAAACAAAACAGCAGAGATATTACTTTGCCAACAAAGGTCCGTCTAGTCAAAGCTATGGTTTTTCCAGTAGTCATGTATGGATGCACAAGTTGGACCATAAAGAAAGCCGAGTGCCGAAGAATTGGTGCTTTTGAACTGTGGTGTTGGAGAAGACTCTTGAGAGTCCCTTGGACTGCAAGGAGATCCAACCAGTCCATCCTAAAGGAGATCAGTCCTGAATATTCATTGGAAGGACTGATGCTGAAGCTGAAACTCCAATACTTTGGCCACCTGATGGGAAGAACTGACTCATTTGAAAAGACCCTGATGCTGGGAAAGATTGAAGGCAGGAGAAGGGGATGACAGAGGATGAGATGGTTGGATGGCATCACCTACTCGATGGACATGAGTTTGAGCAATCTCTGGGAGTTGGTGATGGACAGGGCAAACCGGTGTGCTGTAGTCCACGGGTCACAAAAAGTCAGACTCTACTGAGCGACTGAACTAGGCTTCCACAGCACCTTTGGGTCCTCCAACCAAGCCCTGACCACCCTGGGTTTCCCATATACTGATAGGTCTTTCCCACCAGACTGTGAGCCCTATGAGGACAGGACTAAATTGAGGCTGTCTCAATTGATGCTAATTTTCCTAGCACCTGTCCAGGCACAAGGCAGGGGCTCAGGCAGTTTCCCTGGATGAATGAAGGGAACCATCAAGGAGGGCCTTCCCAGCTCTGCATTTCTTTCCAGTGCACAAGAGAGCGGGAGTTAGCTGAGCAAGCCAACCACCGGAAGCAGGTTTCCCTGGGGGAGCCGCCTCCCGCGCACCCAGCTAACCACTGCAGGATAAATAGATAAGCGAGAAAACAATTAGCTGACAGAGAGAGGTGTCGACTGTCAACGTAGGCCGTAGTCAAGTTGTCAAAATTTCCCCAGCATGGCCCTAGAGGCCCAAATAGCTGGGACTGAATTTCCCACTAATAGTGGACCTGGAGTGGGTCAGAAGAGGGACCCGAGAATCTAGATTCGCATTCAGGGGATGCACAGATAGAAAAGTTTGCAAAAGAGCTTTGCGCAGAGAGTGTAAATGCTAGGGCGTATTCTCTCTCCATTCCTCCGAGTCTGAAAGAATCAAAGGGTGGGGACCAGGTCTCAGATTGACCAAAGACTCAGTGAGCTCACAGCGCCGCCTACAAACCGAACTGGGGAAGCTACAGCTAGCGGATGCTTCTGGGGATGTCCGAGACGGGTGAACTCTTTTGCCATTGGCCAGAAGAGCAGCCAATAACGAGGAAGGAACAGGAAGCGGGGATGCATAGATTAACAGCAAAATCCCAGCATTTTGGGATTTATCTTGTGGGTACAAGATAAACGTCTGATGGAAAGATCGATGATGAACCTCCCAATTTCTATCAGCTTTACAAGGGAGGGCATTCCCTGACGCTCTCAATCCCTGATAAGAGAACTAAGATCCCACAAGCCGTTCCGCTGGACCAAAAAAATAAAATTTTAAAACTTAAAAAAATAGATTTAAAAAGAGACAGATCCCGGACTTTACTGTCAGTCTAGTGGTTAAGACTCCACGCTTCCACTACAGGGGGCGCCGGTTCGATCTCTGGTCAGAGAACTAAGATAGCACATGCCACACAGCGTGGCCAAAAAATAGAAAGAAAAGGTTGATCCTATTTTTTTCTTTTTTAAAAGTCTTTCTTTTTTAATTAATTAGTTTATTTATTTTAGTCCTGAGGCGTGGCATGTTCCAGACCAGTGCACCCTGAAGGGAAAGTCCTGATAGCTCTACCAGGAAAGTCCTGATAGATCCTGTATTTTAAAATGGAAATATAACATGCATGGAACAACAGACTGGTTCCAAATAGGAAAAGGAGTACATCAAGGCTGCATATTGTCACCCTGCTTATTTAACTTATATTTGGAGTACATCATGAGAAATGCTGGGCTGGATGAAGCACAACCTGGAATCAAGATTGCTTGGAGAATATCAATAAACTCAGATATGCAGATGACACCACCCTTATGGCAGAAAGTGAAGAATTAAAGAGCATCTTGATGAAAGTGAAAGAGGAGAGTGAAAAAGTTGGCTTAAAGCTCAACATTCAGAAAACTAAGATCATGGCAACCGGTCCCACCACTTCATGGCAAATAGAGGGGGAAACAGTGGAAACAGTGGCTGACTTAATTTTTCTGGGCTCCAAAATCACTGCAGATGGTGATTGCAGCCATGAAATTAAAAGATGCTTACTCCTTGGAAGGAAAGTTATGGCCAACCTAGACAGCATATTAAAAAGCAGAGACATTGTCAACAAAGGTCCATCTAGTCAAGACTATGGTTTTTATAGTGGTCATATATGGATGTGAGAGCTGGACCATAAAGAAAGCTGAACGCCAAAGAATTGATGCTTTTGAACTGTGGTGTTGGAGAAGACTCTTGAGAGTCCCTTGGACTGCAAGGAGATCCAACCAGTCCATCCTAAAGGAGATTAGTCCTGGGTGTTCATTGGTGGGACTGATGTTGAAAGTGAAACTCCAATACTTTGGCCACCTGATGTGAAGAGCTGACTCATTTGAAAAGATTTGGAAAAATTGAAGGCAGGAGGAGAAGGGGACAACAAAGGATGAGATGGTTGGATGGCATCACCAACTCAGTGGACATGAGTTTGGGTGGACTCTGGGAGTTGGTGATGGACAGGGAGGCCTGGCATGCTGTGGTTCATGGGGTCGCAGAGTCGGACACGACTGAGCAACTGAACTGAACTGATAATATGCATACTAAGAAGAGCACAAATCACAGTGTACAGTACAACGTATATTCCAAAAGAACATGCCCCTGTAACCAGCACCCAGGTAAAAAGAAGCAGAATATGACCAATCTGTGAGAAGACCTCCCTCCGTGTCCCTCTGCAGTCATTGATTTCTATACCCTTTTTAGTTTTGCCTGTTTTAATATTTTACATAAACTGAATTAAGTGACCTCTTTTGATCAACACAGTTTGCTGGGTTTACCCATATTATTTTAAATAAGTGGAGATTGTTCATTCTTGGTGCTGTGTAATATTCCACAGAATGAAGGCTCCAGTATGTATTTGCTTCCCCGGTAGCTCAGCTAGTAAAGAATCCACCTGCCAATGCAGGAGACACAAGAGACATGGGTTCAAACCCTGAGTCAGGAAGGTCTCCTGGAGAAGGCAATGGCAACCTACTCCAGTATTCTTGACTGGAAAATTCCATGGGCAGAGGTGCCTGGCAGGCCATACAGTCCATGGGATCGCAGAGTCAAACATGACGGAGCGCGAGCACACACACACACACACACACACACAAAGTGCATTTACTCATTCTACTGTTAGTAGCTTCCACTTTTTGGCTATTATGAATAGTGCTTCTATGGACAGTCTAGAACATACCTTTTGGTAAATATGTGTACTCATTCTTGCTAGGTATGTACCGAAGAGTGGAATTGCTAGTCACAATGTGTACATGAGTACTCCAACCAGTTTCCCAAAGTGGATGTTATTTATATTCCTAGAGACATTTAGAAAAATTTCAGCTGCTCCATGTTTTCCCAAACACTTGATACTGTCCAATCTTTTTAATGTTGGCCATTCTAGTGGCTGCATAGTGGTATCTCGTTGTGATCTTAATTTGCCTTTCCTCCATGATTAATGAGGTTGAACATCATTTCATATATACATGAACCTTCTGAATAGCAGCTTTTGTGAAATGCTGTTCGAATCTTTGCCCATTTTCCGTTGCTATATACTCTTAATTATTTTTAATACCTAATAATACATGAATTTCTCATCCTTGAAAAAAATTCCCCAGCTAAGATGGAGTCTCCTTGGACAACCCAACCCCATCCTCTTGCCTCTCCCAAAATGTGTTTTCTTCTAGACTTCTCTATATACTTGCCTGAATGCAAGTATTTTGTTGTGACTGCATATGTACTCGGAGAAGGCAATGGCAAGCCACTCCAGTACTCTTGCCTAGAAAATCCCATGGATGGAGGAACCTGGTAGGCTGCAGTCCGTGGGGTCGCTAAGGGTCGGACACGACTGAGCCACCTCACTTTCACTTTTCACTTTCACACATTGGAGAAGGAAATGGCAACCCACTCCAGTGTTCTTGCCTGGAGAATCCCAGGGACGGGGGAGCCTGGTGGGCTTCTGTCTATGGGGTCACACAGAGTTGGACACGACTGAAGTGACTTAGCAGCAGCAGCAGCAGCATATGTACTAGCTGACTTTCCCCCTAACAATGTGCATTTTGTCTCTTTCCAGTTTTTCTCTATGACAAGCATGTTGTAATGGGATCGAAAGGAGAGGATCCTTCTAGGTTCTAAAGAGGAAGTGCTGGGACTGGCCCTTTCTGTCTACACGATAGAAAATAGATAGGGACTTCCCAGGCGGCCCAGTGGTTAAGACTTCATGCTTCCACTGCAGGGGGTGCAGGTTTATTTATTTATTTTTTTTGCAGGTTTAATCCTTGGTTGGGGAAACTAAGATGTCAGATGCTGTGAGGTGTAGTCGAAAAAAAAAGATTAAAACAAACAGAATATAGATATATATTCTAGACAGATTTCTGTCTATATTTATAGAAGACATCGATATATCGTTAGATATCTGTTATATATTGTAATATGTACATATATATATATTGCTATGTGCTGTGCTTAGTCACTCAGTTGTGTCTGGCTCTTTGCAACCCCATGGACTGTAGCCCACCAAGCCCCTCTGTCCATGGGATCTCCCAGGCAAGAATGGAGCAGGTTACCATTTCCTTCTCCAGGGGATCTTCCTGACCCAGGGATCGAACCCAAGCCTCTGGTGTCTTCTGCATTGCAGGTGGATTCTTTACCAATTAAGCCATCAGGGAAATACCATATATTGTTAATATATATATATGTATACATATATATAAACACACATACACACATATTACATAGATATAGACAGACTCACACTCCAAACCACCCAAGCCATGAGATTCTTGAGAGCAGAGACAAAGTCTGTTCCCTGCTTGCACACTCTACCTGACTTTGTCCGTAACGCCTCATCTGGGCCAGGTGCTTCTACTTGAAGCAATTGTGGTAGCCATGCCTCCAAGAAGGACCTCACTGATTGTCACTCATATTCAGATCCCCTTTTACATTGGGTAGGGCAGTTCCGTGTACTGATAAGATATTGTGGAAATGACAGGGTGTGACTTTGAGGCCGGGTCATAAAAATAGGGCAGCTATTGACCTGCCCCTTCTTGGCTCATCCACTCTGGGGGAAAACCACTGTCACGTGCGGACACTTACGTGTCCTAGTAGAGAGGGCCACCTGGCGAGGAACTGAGGCCTCCTGCCAACAGCCAGCATCAATCAGCCAACGCTGTTTGGTAGCCCATGGGAGGGAGATCCTTCAGTGCCAGTCAAGTCTTCAAATGCCTGCAAACCCAGCTGACATCTTGACTGCAACCTTGGAAGAGACACCGCCCAGCATCACCTATGGAAACAGCTTCCAAATTCCCAATCCATGGAAGATATTATTTACTGTTGTTTGCTCAGCAATTTGTTGTTTATTTGCATATGTCATTTAAGTCTATTGCATACTGTCATTTAAGTCTATATGCATAAGTCTATTGCATATGTCTATTTCCTCTGCTAGACCATGAATGCTGTGGGGGTGGAGAGAGTGTCTGTTTTCTTTTCTTTTTTTTATTATGGCAATTTCCAAGCATAAAGTTTGAAAGCTTTACACAGTTCAGTTTCGTTCAGTTGCTCATTCATGTCTGACTCTTTGAGACCCCATTAACCACAGCATGCCAGGCCTCCCTGTCCATCACCAACTCCTGGAGTCCAGCCAAACCCATGTCCATTGTATCGGTGATGCCACCCAACCATCTCATCCTCTGTCATCCCCTTCTCCTCCTGCCCTCAATCTTTCCCAGCATCAGGGTCTTTTCAAATGAGTCAGCTCTTCACACCAGGTGGCCAAAGTATTGGAGTTTCAGTTTCAACATCAGTCCCGCCAATGAACACCCAGGACTGATCTCCTTTAGGATGGACTGGTTGGATCTCCTTGCAGTCCAAGGGACTCTCAAGAGTCTTCTCCAACACCAGAGTTCAAAAGCATCAATTCTTCTGCACTCAGCTTTCTTTGTAGTCCAACTCTCACATCCATACATAACTACTAGAAAAACCATAGCCTTGACTAGACGGACCTTTGTTGGCAAAGTAACATCTCTGCTTTTTACTATGCTGTCTAGGTTGGCCAAAACTTTCCTTCCAAGGAGATTTACACAGTGTATACCCATATACTCAGCGTCTAGAGTCTATAATTTTGGTTGATTTATTTTTCACCTCTCTATCCTTTAATCTCTTTATCCATTAATCTAACTTCTTTTTCTGATGTATTTTAAGGTTAATTGCAGGGACTTCCCTGGTGGTCCAGTGGTTAAGAATCTGTGCTTGCACTGTGGGGGTCTGTGGTTCCGATTCCTGGTCTGAGAACTAAGATCCCGCATGCTGTGCCACACAGCCAAAATACAAAAAACAAAATAGTATGCATATCATCAACTAGGGTTCAATATTTTTGACTTTTTTTGTTCAGGTAAAAAAAATTTTGGGGTGGGGACACAGTCCATGGAAACCCCTCAGGTAAATTTTATGTAATGTGAAATGCACAAATTCTGTGTATTGTTTGTTGATTTTTGGCGTGTATCTACATCTATGTAACTAAAACCTCTTTCAAGATATAGAATATTACTATGCCAAATCCAGCACAACCCTTGCCTCCTAGTCCCCTGTCCACAGAGATAATCACTGCTCCTGTTTTTACATCATAGATCAGTTTTACCAACTATAGACTTCATGATCATTCAAACAAATTACATACTAACTACTCATTCCTGTAAGACTTCTTTTACTTAGCCTCAAGGGTGTCTGTTTCCTTGATTCCTATTCACTCATTCAGGAAACGTGTCAAACACCGTGTCAGGCACTTAGCTGAGTGCTAGAGATCAGGGCTGGGACCAAGGGGAGGCAAGCCAGCTGCTCACTTTCAGGCTCTTGCAAGGACTGGGTCAATATCTAAGAGTGAGTGCCTTTTAAAATTTTGCACCCTGGGCACATTGCTTACTTTATCCTGGTCCCAACCCTGTAGGAGATAGAGGAGTGCAAGAACTGAAAATGATCTCTTACCTCTTTTTGCCCCTACAGTTATTCAACACCTATGTGCTAGTTCTTCTGCTAATACTACACTTTTAATTTACATCCAGGATATGTTTTGTTTTTATTATGGCAAGTCTGCCCTCAGTAGCAATACCTTTATCAAGTGCTTACTATGTGCCACCGTGTTCTAGTAAGGGGTCCCCAACAGCCGGGCCGTGTAAGAAGACAGGTGTACCTGTGAGTTGGAAGCAAAAAGACCTCTATTACCTGATAGAAACAGTGACCATTCATGATTTTAACTCATTTATTGAGTGCTTACCATGTGTCGAGCACCGTGCTAAGTACTTGGGAAACTGGCCGAAGCTTTAAAACCACCCCACTGAGGTGACCCCTTGATCACTTCTCTTTAACAGATGAAGAAATTGCGTTAAGAGGTGAAAAACTGCTCGCCCAACAGAGCTAGGGAATGTGATGGCAGGATTTGCACACAGTTCTGACTTTCAAATTGATGCTATTAAACCACTGTCTGTCTCCCAGAGAAAACACTCAACACATTTTAAACAGAGCACTAGGTAAGCACGGAAACATAATTACATTTCCCAACGCAGTTTTTTGTTTAAAACAGTTATTCCCAGCATGTCCTTCTCGCCTAGGCTGGGAGGTGGAGGGAGGGCTGACGGAACTACCTTTCCCAGGATGCAACTCTCGTCTCGCTGGCTGTCAAGCATGTCGGGAACTGTAGTCCTCCGAGGAGATAATAACCCATGGATCCCAACATGCATTTGGAGCCTGAACCTTGCCGTAGGAAAAGCCCACTCGCGCGGCATGCTGGGAAGCGAGACCGGCTCTTTTCCCGGCTTGCCTCCCGGACGAGCGAGCCTATTTTTTTTTCAGGACTACAATTCCCAGCGGGCTGTGCGCAAGAGGGCGGGGGAGTTCTGCCGGAAGTCCGCTCTAGCCCTGGGTCCCCCAACAGCTGCCAGAGCCGGAGCCACCCAGAAGCCGCGGGACCGGGGCCGCTGGGGTCCGGACGGGGGTCGCCATGGTAACAAGGGCGCGCCTACGCTGGGGACGGGCGAAGGGTGGGTCCACGTGCAGGTACTCCAGGCTCGGTGGGATACTGACAAGCCGCCCCTGCCGCGGTGCGATGGTCTGGGCCGGGCGCGGGCTCTCGGGATTGGGGCCGATCGAAGGCCGGCGAAGGGAGCAACTGGGGGTGGTTCTGGGCGCGAGTGTGTACTGGGGTTATCGAGGTTAGGGGGGCTTTTGAAGACCAGGTGCCAGGGGAGAGGGCTGCGCGGGAGGGAGACAGTCGAGGGTTTTGAAACAAGGCACGAGGCAGGATCTCAGAAGCCAGGAGAAGGAACTGGAGGTGGGGAGGGGGCGTTCCAAGCGGAGGGCTTTCCGGGAGTGCGTCAGGAGAGTTGGAGAATGGGAGACGTTGGGATAGGAGAGAGGAGGTCTCTAGGGGCAGGAAGCTGATGTTGCAGGCGGAGAGGGGGTGTTGGAACTGGGTGGGATACTGCTGGTGAGAGAGTCTCAAGGGTAAGAGACTGGACCCTGGAGACAGGAAGTACTGTAGGAAATGGGGCTTTAGAGTTAGGAAAAGGGTGCTGTGAGAGGGAAGAAGACTTGGAGTAGGGAGTGAATACTACACGTGAATGGGGAGCCATGGAACAGGTCTCTGCAAGAGGACGGGTCTCAGAGGGGAGGGAATAAGCATGGACGTGAAAGGTGGGGAGGGGATTTGGGGAACAAGAACTGGGCATTGGCGCTGGCACCAGTCCCCAGGGATGGGGCCCCTGACAGAGAGCCCTGACACTGGGAAAGCAGGAGTCAAAAGAGAGCAACTCCGGGGGGAAGTGGGGACTTGGAGGTAGAGAAGGCTGGGGGAGGGGGTGCACCGAGAGGGGACATCAGAGGGATGAGGATACAGAGAGGATGGGACTTCTCAGTGTGGATTCCCTGAGATGGAGAGACTCTAGTTGGGAGGAGAAACAGGAAGAGGTGTATGAGGGAATTCAGGAGTCAGAGACGGAGCTCTCCCTTAGTTCTGTAGCCTTGCTCCCCTCTCTCCTCCCTATCTCCTCCATCTATCACTGGCTCTGGCCCCCAGGCTGTGGCTGTCTGGCGTGGGTCCCACCCCCACTCCCCACCCCATGCCCTTTGCCTGCCTGCCAGGCCCCCTGCCTTGCTAGGAAGTGGTTTTCCCTGGCTCAGCAGAAGGGGTTCTTGGAAGGAGAGTGTAATATCCTGTTCCCGTCCAACTCAGATGAGTTGGGGTGGGGAGGGATGGAGTGTGTGGAGAATGAGGCTTACAAAAGAGAGCAGCCTCTCATGACCCAGTGGAGGCTTCCACAAGTCAGGATAAGGGGATTCAGAGCAAAGCCTTTGGATTCCCAGCTCTGCTTTCTGGCTGTGAGACTTCCATTCTCTGAGCCTCGATTTCTTCATCTATAAAATGGACATGAGCACGCCCATCTCCAACAGAACTGGGCTCAAAGATAGGCTTCCTAGCTGCATGCACTTGGCCCATGATTTTCTTAAAGTCAAATAGCAATGAATTATACCACTGACAACTAATATTTGTATAATGCTTAGTATGTGCTAGTCACTGTTTTATCCCTCTTGTGCTCATGAACTCATGCAATGGTCTCATGAGGGAGGTGCTCTCATTATGTCCATTGTACAGACCGGAAACTGGTGTCCAGAGAGGTGAAGTAACTTGCCTACAGACTCAGCCAACAGTGCCAGGATTCATTCGGGCTCTAGAGTCTGTGTTTTTAGCCACTTGGTCAAATGCGTCAGTCATAATAGTTAATTTTATTGAACACTCAACTTGTTCGAGATCAACTTGTTCAGTGTTCACAGTAGCCCTGTGACAGTTGAGCTGGCTTTTCAAAATCTTAAAAACATCTCAGGTCTCCTAGCCATCACTGATGATAATTGCAGCTGACACCTGGCTTGCTTGTTAGTGCCAGCCGCTGACTAAATTTATAAACTTATTTAACCTTCAAAACACCCTGACATGGTGAGTCTTCTAAGGAAAACTTGTTTCACCGCGGGGAAACTGAGGCGTAGAGGGGCGGATCTTTTGTCCAAGATCAGGGAGACAAGACTTGGTGGAGCCTGGGACTCAGCGCCCTAGAAATGACTTCAGAGTTGGCCAGTGGACGAGAGATCACTCCACAGGGTGTTGGAGGGACCTGGGACGGGAGCATGTGGCCAGGTCAGCCTGGTTGGGCTCAGGGGAGTGGCCGAGACCCTTGGAAGGCAAGCAGACAGGACATGTGGACTCTATCTTCCCCATGGGGCAGGGTGGGGCTATTGGGCAGGGCCGCCCTGCACTGGCTCGCCCACCCCATCTCCCTCCCTGCCTCCTTCTCTTGCCATCCCCAGATCCGCTTCATCCTCATCCAGAACCGAGCAGGCAAGACGCGCCTGGCCAAGTGGTACATGCAGTTCGATGATGACGAGAAACAGAAGCTGATTGAGGAGGTGCACGCCGTGGTCACTGTCCGAGACGCTAAACACACCAACTTTGTGGAGGTGACAGCTGCCCCCACCCCCGTCAGCACCTCCCACACTCCCCTGCTTTCTTTTGACGGCCCCCTTCCCGATGGCAATAACCCCTCAGACTCTCCTTCCTCCCCCCCATTCATTTATTCAACTTGCCTGCTGTCTTCTTTCCTTTGAGGAGGGTGGGTTACCTCTCAGGGTGAACATTTTCAGACATACAGGTTAGTACACGTGAGAAGTCAACTGAAAATTCCCCCAGATTTCATCAGTATTAAGAGTTTGCATTTTTTTTCTCTCTCTCTTTTTCTTTTTTTTTGGCCAAATGACCTTTTTTTTTTTTTTTTCCTGGTGCCTTTTAAAAACTTACTACAAAAATGCTCAAACACATAAGTGTAGAGAATGGTATAACAAACCATCCCTGGCTGTTGTGTTTTCAATTAAGTTAGAGAGGTCATGGGGGAATCCCCTGGCGATCTGTAGGGTAGGATTGCGTGCTGTCAAAGGTGTGGGTTCAGTCCCTGGTTGAGGAACTAAGATTGCACAAGCCAAGTATTGTCGTCAAAAAAAAGATATAGAGATAATGACATTTCATCTCTAAATATTTCAGGGTACATCTCAGAAAATAAAGACAATGCCTTCCATGACTACAGTATCATCAGACCTGATAAAAGGAGTCATACTTCTTTACTAATATCACTCTAAACCCAATCAATATTTAAATTTCCCCCAGATCATCAGAGGGCTTCCCAGGTGGCCCTAGTGGTAAAGAACCTACCTGCCAATGCAGGAGACGTAAGAGACGCAAGTTCCATCCCTAGGTCAGGAAGACCCCCCTGGAGGAGAGCATGGCAACCCACTCCAGCATTCTTGCCTGAAGAATCCCATGGACTGAGGAGCCTGGCAGGCTACAGTCCATGGGGTCACAAAGAGTCAAACACAACTGAAGCAACTTAGCGTGGCACAGATCATCAAAATTGATTGTCCAAAGCCATTCAAGGATCTTGGCATTGCTTTTGGTGTCTTTATTGAGATGCTTCTAGCTTTAATTCCCACGGTATTAGCCTGTTAAGAGACCAGGCTGATTGTCCTGTGTGTGTGTGTGTATGCGCGCTCAGTCGTGTCTGACTCTCTCTGACCCTGTTGACTGTGGCCCGCCAGGCTCCTCTGTCCATATAGAGATCAACAGATATTTATTGGTGGCTCGCTGTGTACAAGTACTGTTCTAGGCACTGGTGATACAGCAGGAAATGAAACAGACCCAGCCCCTTCCCTCGGAGAGCTGACTGCTGATGTTTCTAGTTTTAGTAGATGGGAGGTTGTTATTATAATGAAGATACAGTGTATCAGGTATGATAGATGCCAGGGGGAAAAGGAAGCAGCTGTGGGGGATGGAATGGCTGGGATGTATATGGTGGGGGGTGGGGAGTGGAACGTAGGTTTAAATGGTTTGATCAGGAAGTCTTCATTGAACAGGGGACATTTGAACCCAGACCTGAAGGAATGGAGACGTGAAAGGAGGTGATATCTGAGAAAGAAACTTTCCAAGCCCAGGAAACAATAAGTGCAAAGGCCCTGAGGCAGCAGGGCGTACAAGGGCATTCCTGGAATAGCAAGAAAGCCAGTGTATTTGAGGTGGGGTAAGCCAGGGAGGAAGGTGGGAGCAGATGAGATCGAAGATATAACAGAAGCAGGAGGTTCAGGGCCTTGTGACCTGTCATGAGGACTTGGGCCCTTACTCTGAGCAAGAAGGGAACCACAGGAGACTTTTGAGCTGAGGAGGGAGGTAGGCTAGCTTAGGCTTTAGGGATCCCTCTCTAAGGGGCAGGAGCAGGGGGACTGTTCAGGTGACCGCTGCGGCCCAGGTGAGAGATGCTGGTGACTTTCACAGTCATGGAAACAGTGGGGGTGGCCAGAAGCATTTTGAAAGGAGAGCCAACTGAAGGGCCAAAGATTGGAGGAGGTGTGGGAAAGAGAACGGAGCCACCAGTAGGGGGTGCTGTCATTTTCCCAAATGGGCTGACTTAGCGAATAGGTGGAGGGGAAGATCAGCAGTGGGGTGTCCATTCCCAAGCCAGCGGAGATGTGGGGGTCAGGATGATGAAGGGAGGGGAGCCAGAGCATAAGGGATGTCAACTGTCCCAGGGCGCCCTGCTGCCAGCTCAGGGCCAGTCTCACGCTGAATGCTGGAAACGACAGCATCCGAGAGACCCGGAGTGGGCAGGGAGGCGGATTAAACAGGAGTAGCCAGAAAGGTTTGATGCTGGGTGAGAATGTCACAAGGGGGCCAGACCATCTTAGATCCCTCCCGACCCAGGCCCACCGCAGACTGTAGCCCTGTGCAGGGCAGCACTGGTGACAGGAAGGAGCTAGGCAGATGATAGCAGGAAAGAAAAGAGTGCTGTTTGGGCCAGACCCTGCCAAGGCCACACCAACTGTGATGGTCAGTTGGTAACTTCTCCAGATCAAGTCTTCCTGCCCTCGTGGCTTCTTGTTTCCAACCTGCCCCTCCAGAGCAGGGGCCTTCAAACATTTGATCGGGTATCGATTTTTTTTTAAGTAGAGTTAACATCCTGATATATTCTTACTAATCCATGGATTATGTGCAGGAGCTACTATAATAATATTAGGCTTCCCTGGTGACTCAGCAGTAAAGAATCTGTTTGCCAATGCAGGAGATGTGGGTTCGATCGCAGGGCCGAGAAGATCCCCTGGAAAAGGAAATGACAACCTGCTCCAGTATTCTTGCCTGGGAAATCCCATGGACAGAGGAGCCCAGTGGGCTCAAAAGAGCCCGGGTCTCAAAAGAATCGGACACAACTTAGGGACTAAAAGACTAAACAACAACAGCTCAAAAGTGTGCTGCTGCTGCTAAGTCGCTTCAGTCGTGTTCGACTCTGTGTGACCCCACAGACAGCAGCCCACCAGGCTTCTCTGCCCCTGGGATTCTCCAGACAAGAATAGTGGTTTGTGGCCATCTCCTTCAATGCCTGAAAGTGAAAAGTGAAAGTGAAGTCGCTTCAGTTGTGTTCGACTCTGTGCAACCCCATGGACTGCAGCCTACCAGGATTCTCCATCCATGGGATTTTCCAGGCGAGAGTACTGGAGTGGGGTGCCATTGCCTCCTCCGCAAAAGTATAGGCATTCAGGAAGATAAGCTAGGGGGAAAAAAATGAAGAAAAATAAGGGGCTTGAGTTGGCTTTTGCAGTTGCCAGCAGATGGCGCCACACACACACACACACACGCTGGACTGGATTTTTCAGATGCTTTGCCAGCCAGTACATCATGGATCTCTGTCTATGGCTTTATCTACTTACACATGGTATAAAATTAGAGTTTGCGTCCCTGGCTCATGAATATTTATTCCTGGGTTGTATTTATGTGTTATGGTAGGAATATTTATATTACGGTTCAGTTAAGGGCAGGACTAGGATTGTCTTGGTTACAGGAGGCAGTGAGCCTGTACTGCTCAGCACAAAGCCCGCCACACGGCATGTACTCAGGCAGTGTTTGTGGGAGAATTTGCTAGATTAGTTCCAGGCTGAGGAGTTTGACTCCTTCCAGAGGCAATAGCGAGTCATGGAAATGGGGAGATGGATACCTTGGAACACCCCCACCTCTCAGCTCTGGGCTTTTGCCCGGTACTGTTCCCTCTGCCTAAAGCACTCCTGCCTGATCACTCCTGCTCATCCTCCAGATCTCAGTGCAGATTCCCCCTCTTCCAGGAAGCCCTCCCGGATTCACAGGGTCAGCCTCTTGTTCTCTCTGAGCACCCACAGCCCCTCGCTGCCCACTCAGGGGGTGACTAAGGATGACGCTCCACTGGACTGTAAGCCTGAGGCAGGGAGAGCCAGGCCACCCCTCAGTCCCCAGCACAGAGTCAGACAACAGAGCAGGGCCTCCGGGACCACGTGTGGAACCAGGACTGCACATATTGGTGCCATCCTGCCCAGTGGGCAGGGTCCTGGGGGCACCCTGTCGCTGACCACCCGCCTCTCTGCCCCGCAGTTCCGGAACTTCAAGATCATTTACCGACGCTATGCCGGCCTCTACTTCTGCATCTGCGTGGATGTCAACGACAACAACCTGGCCTACCTGGAGGCCATTCACAACTTTGTGGAGGTGCGTGGGTGGGTGGGCAGTGGGCGGCGGGCACCGTCTGGATCCCCTCTGTTAGGATGCAGGGCCCTCAGCCTGGGGGGAGGGGACACTGTCTTTCTCTGCCCACCTTGTTGTTTCCTCCAGTCTGTTTCCCTGCAGTTTCTCTCTGCCTTGTTTCTTTCCTTTTAATATTTACTTATTTATTTTGCCTGCACCGGGTCTTAGTTGCAGTGCTTGATCTTCATTGCAGCACGCAGGATCCCTAGTTGTGGCTTGTGGCATCTGATTCTCTGACCAGGGATCGAACCCGGGCCCCCTGCCTTGGGAGCACGGCGTCTTAGCCCCTGGAGCAGGGAAGTCCCCTCTGCCTTGCTTTTGTGCCATCTCTTCCTGACACTTCTGCTCCTGTGTGTGTGTGTGTGTTTGTCTGTGTGTGTGTGTCTGTGTGTCTGTCTGTGTGTGTGTGTGTGTGTCTCTCTCCTTGCCCATCTCACACCCCCTCTGTCTTCTCCTAGGTCTTAAATGAATATTTCCACAACGTCTGCGAACTGGACCTGGTATTCAACTTCTACAAGGTGGGCTCCTGGGGAAGAGGAGGAGAAGGGAGCCAGAGGTGGGGGCCGGTGGGGGGCCAGAAGCCCACAGCCACCCAGAACCTCTGTGGGGGCCTGTTTGCTGGTTCTTGGGCATCAGAACCCCCCAGCTGCCCGGGGATCCCCCCCACTGCTCACCCCAGGGTCCCCCCATGCCCTCCCCTCCCTCAGGTTTACACGGTCGTGGATGAGATGTTCCTGGCCGGCGAGATCCGCGAGACCAGCCAGACGAAGGTGCTCAAACAGTTGCTGATGTTGCAGTCCCTGGAGTGAGGGCGGCCGGCCCCTCCCGCCCCGGTCCCTCCCTGGACTCACCTGCTCGCTTCCCCTTTCCGGGCCCAGGGTCCACCCCAGCGGCCCCCTCCCTCAGCTGCCCAGGAGGAAGGCACCCAGCGGGGTCTGGGCCACCAGGGAGGAGGCCACACCCCGCGGCCTCGGGGCCCCAGCTGTGGGCAGAGGCCGCCTGGCGTGTACCGAGTAACCATGCTGTCCTCGTGTGATGCCGTGAGCGTGTGCGTGGAGCCCCCAATAAACCTGTGGTCCCGCCTGGCCTCGTGACCTTGCGCCTCTGCCTGTCCTCCCTGGGAACCACGGGCAGCTCGGGGCCCTGCTGTTGGAGCATCGGGGAGTCAATCAACAGGCACACCTTGGGCTGAGTGAGGTGGCGGGGTGGGGAAGGGGCATTCATACCTGCTGCTGCCCGCAGACGGCCCCGGGGAACTGGGAAGGGTGACAGATTTAGACACTGAGCTCACGCTCCTAAAATAATGACACTCAGAGCTAACGCCGACATCTCTCAGGCTGTTCTAAGCCAGGACACGTCGTGCCTTCGTTAGTCCTCACAAGAAGATGCAGAAGGGACGGTTAGAGGGGCTCACTCGGCTCAGAGTCCGTAACAGTGAGTCTGCAGCTGAACCGGCGTTTCTTTGTGTTTTTTTAATTGTTTGTTTTATGTGTGGCTGCGCGGGGCTTTCTCCCTTTGCAGCGAGTGGGAGCGCCGGCTTCTCACTGCAGTGGCTTCTCTTGCTGTGGGGCTCAGGCTCAGTCGTCAGGACACAGCGTTCCTTGCCCCACGGCACGTGGGATCTTCCCAGACCAGGGATCGAACCTGTGTCCCCTGCATTGGCAGGTGGATTCTTAACCGCTAGACCACCAGGGAAGTCCTGAACCAGGGTGGTTTTGAGCCCAGGCAGGCGGCTCCAGAGTCCTAGTTCTCAGACACAAGGCCCAAGGTGCAGGCTCTGGGCCCCGTGTCCAGTGGTTCCCAGCTGCGGCATTGCCGGCCGTCAGGGCAGGTCAGTTCTTCACTGTGTGAGGCTGTCCTGGGCGTGGCTGGCCTGCCCGCCCCTGTCTGCCAGGTGCCAGCACCAAGTGGCCCTCAGCCCTTCTGGCAACAGGAAACACTCATGCGTGTTTTCTTTGTTTTTGGCCACCTTGTTCAGCTTGCAGGATCTTAGTTCCCTGACCAGGAATTAAACCCAGGACCATGACAGTGAAAGCGCCAAGTCCTAACCACCGGATCACCATGGAATTCCCTGTGCACATTACTAGTGCCCTCTGGAGTGGCTCTGCCCCCTCCCCCCATGCCCATTGAGAACAGAGTGGTGGCTGCCAGCTGCAGCCAGGGCCAGCACCCTTGGCAGAGCTGAGAACGCCAGGCATGCGGCAGCCACTTCTACTAACATGACACAGCTTCGTGTGAGTCTTCCATCTGCGGGGGGCGGGCATGTCCCTGCTCAGTCACAGGCACGCTGTGCAACCTTGGGTCAATCATTTAACCCCTCCTGCCCGTTTCTTCATCAGGCAAGTGGGCCGACTACAGTTTTTACTCTCATGGAGGGTCCCTGAGGAGTATCTAGCATCGGGCAGCGCGCATTCACTGCACAGACATTAAGTGCCTTCTGAATGCATGGCCCTATGAGAGACAAGATGCCTGTAGACGTGGACGGTGGGCACATAATCATCTTCATTTCACTTGGGACACCGAGGCTTGGGGAGGTGAATTCTTTTTATAGATAAATTGTTCCAATAGTGTATTTGTTTCTTGTTGCTGCTGTAACACCATCACGAGTTGAGTGGCTTAAACCAACAGGACTCTGATCACTCGTGAGGAGTGAGAGCATGGGTGGGGGGCACCCAACTGAGGCTTGGATCTGCAGCTGGGTGATACAGGGTGGGAGGTGAGGTCGCTTCCACATGCCACAATGGAAGACCCAGCACAGCCTAAATAAATTAATAATAAAATTAAAAATATTTTACAGAACATTTCATCACCCCCAAAAGAAACCTGTACCCTTGGCTATCACCCCTCAATCCCTCCATCCCCTCCTCCCCCTGCCCCAGCCCTGAGTTGACCTACTAATCCACAGTCTACTCTGTGGATTTGCCCACTTTGGATATTTCATAGAGATGAAATCATACACTATGTGGGGAATGGGAATGTTTTGAGCTGAGGAGGGATAACTATTGGCCGTGTTCAATGTAGGAAGCCAAGGGTGGGAGCCGGGGCCAGTCAGGAGGTGACTACAACAATCCAGGTGAGAGCTGATGCTGGCTTGGGACAAGCGAGGGATGAGATGATGGGAGCAGAGAGATGTGATCAGATTCTGGACACATTTTGGAGGTAGAATCAATAGGATTTGCTGATGATTTGATGCAGGATGGGAGAGAAGTCAGGGATCACTCCAAATTTCATAAGCTGAACATCTGGAAGACTCAAATCACCTTTTCCAGAAGCGAGAAGACAGTGGCGGGGGAATTATGTCAAGTTTGAGTTCTTGGGCCTCCAGGGGGAGATGCTGGCGAGGCAGTGGGTCTGGGGTTCAGAAGAGAGATGCAAGGTGAAGACAGACATTTGAGAACACCACAACGGTTGGTGTTTACTGCCATGAGATCAGCCAAGATCACCGAGGAGGCAGGTGTGAAGGGAAAAGAGATCTACAGACCAAGATCAGGAAAAGGAGGAGAAATCAAAATGAAACAGAGGTGGGACAGCCAATGATAAAGAAGGAAAACTGTTCAGTGCAGCACCCCGGAATCAGAGAAAAAAGCATGCTCAGGAAAAGAGAGTATTCACACGTTAAATGCTGTTGAGGTCACTGTACCTCTATGAGAATGGCTCATTAAATATACCAAGTGCAAAGGAACTTACCTGGTGGTGCAGTGGTTAAGACTCTGAGCTCCCAATACAGGGGGCCCAGATTCGATCCCTGGTCAGGAAACTAGATCCCACATGCCACAACGAAGTGTTTGCATGCCACAACAAAGACCTGGCACAGTTAAATAAAAAATAAATACTTAAAAAGAATGCAGAGTGTGCCAGGCAAGCTTAGAGCAACCAGAACTCTTGTACATTGCTGGTTGGAATGGAAAATGGGGCAGGTTCTCTGGAAAGATCTGGCAGGTTCTTATAAAGTTAAACATTACATTTACTTTATGACTCAGAAATCCCACTCCTATTTGTTTACCCAAGGGAAATAAAAACTGATGTACAAAATTTCTACATGAACCCAAGTTAAATGAAGACATAGATTCATGCAGAAACTTGTCCCCCATGAATGTTCATAGCAGCATTACTCACCTTAGCCAAAAGATGGTGACAACCCAGAGACTTGTCAACTGATGAAGGGGTAAATAAGAGACTCTGTGTCTACATGGATGATTATTAACTGTGTAAAAAGAATGAAACATTGATATGCACTGCAGTATGGATGAACTCTGAAAATGTATGATGACTGAAAGGAGACAGTGGTAAAAGACCACATATTACATGATTCTGCGTCACATGAAATTTCCAGAATAGTCCATGTTTTGTTTTGAAACTGCTGTGTGTGTTTGTTTATTTTTGGCTGCACTGGCTCTTCGTAGCTGTGTGCGGGTTTTTGCAGTTGCAGTGAGTGGGGGGCCACCCTCTAGTTGTGGTACAGGGGCTTCTCATTGCGGTGGCTCCTCTTGCTGCGGAGCACAGGCTTGAGAGTGAGGGCTCAGTAGTTGTGGCTCCCGGGCTTAGTTGCCCTGTGGCATGTGGGATCTTCCCCGACCAGGGGTCAAACCTGTATCCCCTGCATTGGCAGGTGGATCTTCATCCACTGGACCACCAGGGAAGTCCTAGGCCAATCCATGTAGACAAGAGCAGATTAATGATTGAGAATGGTTGAGGAATTGGTATTTGGGGGTTGATAGCTAGAAGGTGCAGAGAAGGCAATGGCAACCCACTCCAGTACTCTTGCCTGGAGAATCCCATGGACGGAGGAGCCTGGTATGCTTTAGTCCATGGGGTCGCGAAGAGTTGGACATGACTGAGAGACTTCACTTTCCCTTTTTACTTTCATGCATTGGAGAAGGAAATGGCGACCCACTCCAGTGTTCTTGCCTGGAGAATCCCAGGGACCGGGGAGCCTGGTGGGCTGCCATCTATGGGGTCACACAGAGTCGGACACAACTGAAGCGACTTAGCAGCAGCTAGAAGGTGCAGGGCTTCTTTTCAAGGTGAAGAAAACGTTCTAAAATTGTGTTGACACAATATATGTCCGAATATATGAAAAATCATCAAATCATACACTTTATTTTTTGTCTTTTGTTATATTTTCAAACTGTATACTTTTAACGGGTTTATTGAATGGTATATGAGTTATAGTTTAATAATGCTGTTAATGACTGAATAAATAAATTTCACCTTGCAGTGGCAAACAGAAAAACAAAACCCCACCCCCCACCCCCCCAAGGTGTTATTGTTACACTGGCTTTATTCTTAACCACCCAAAACTGGAAACAATCCAAATGTCCTTCAACAAATAAATAGATAATAATCTGTGGTCCGTCCAGTTGATGGATGGATATTCTTCAGCATGGGCAAAGGACAAGCAGCTGATACAACTCTGCAAGGTGGGTAAATCTCAAATCTCACATCTTTTTGCTGAGGGAGAGAAACCAGACACAGAAGGGTACATGACACTGTGAAATTATTATTTTTGGTTTTGTTTTTTTGGCGGAGCCACACGACAGGAAGGATCCTTGTTCCCGACCAGGGATTGAACCCATGCCCCCTGCACTGGAGCGTGGAATCTCAACCACCGGACTGCCAGGGAAGTCTTTTTTTTTTTAAACAGCACTGCAAGGCTAATGTGATCTCAGTTCCCCGGGCAGGAATTGAACCCCGGGCCACAGCAATGAAAGCCCAGAATCCTAACCATTAGGGTAACCAGGGAACTCCCACAATGTTGCTATAAGAATGAAGTGACTGAGGACAGATCAGGGATTGCCAGGGGCTGGTAGGTGAGCTGGGGGCTAAACCACAGAGGAGCATCGGAGGACTGCTGAGGGCGATGGAATTCTTCCACGTCTCCATTGTGACCGTGGGCTGTCTGACCTTCTGCCTTGATCAAAGCTCATGGACCTGTCCATTAAAAAGGGTGAGTTTTAGAGACATCCCTGGCGGTCCGGTGGCTAAGACCACACTCCCAATGCAGGGGGCCCGGATTCCATCCCTAATCAGGGAACTAGATACACGTGTCACAACTAAAGATCGCTCATGCCGCAGCCAAGACCTGGCGCAGACCAATAAATATATTTTTTAAAAGGGTGAATTTTGTATGCATGATTTATCCCCATCATCCAACAAAATTGCTTCTGAAGTCTAAATGTTGATCAACTGAAGAATGGATAAATAAGACCTGGAATTTCCCTACAAGGGAATATTAGCCAGCCATCGAAAGGAAGTGCTGACGGTGCTTATAGCACGGATGAACCTTGAAAGCATAATGCCAAGTGAAAGAAGCCAGACACAACAGGCTGGTAGTTGCCATGTGGAAATGTGGGCCTAGTGTGGCTGCGTCTGATTTTTCAAGGAACATTGAAAATCTAGAGGGTTTTGTGTTTCGTTTGTTTGATTTTTTGGGGGTGGGAGGCCATGCCACTTGGTGGGTGGGATCTTAGTTCCCCAACCACGGACCGAACCTGTGTCCCCTGCATTGGCACTGTGGAGTCTTAACCACCAAACTGCCAAGGAAGTCCCTAGAAGTGTTGTTTTTTTTTAATTAAAAATTTTTTAACTGAAGTATAATTGATTTATAACAACCTAGAGTTGTTTTTTTTTTTTTAATTTGAATGTGAAGTCCTCTCTTTTTGTTTAAAAAAAAAATTTTTTTTTAATACACTAGGTCAAAGAAAACACGTACAGCGGTCAGACAGGTCAGAGTCATGTGTTTGCAGTTCCTGGTGTGAGTGGACTAAAGCAGAAGCCAGACTCAGCCCCGGGCTTTTGAGGAAGGCTAGTGTTTAACTGGAAGATGAAGAGGAACTTGAGAGAAGTCACCAGAGCAAGCTGCTGAAATGTTATTGGCCGGCCTGCTCCTGGCCCCCGTAGGTTCCAGGGTTTTTAAAGACATCCTCCCACTTAATCTTCAGAACAAGGCTGCCCAGTAGCTGTTAATGTTATCACTGCTGTTGCCAGGAAGAGCTTCTCTATGCAGATAAGGACATTCTGGTTCCCAGAGGGAAGACCACTTGCCCAAAGACACACAACTAGATGAGATTGGAATGCAGGAGGCAGGATGCTTCTGTTCCTTTTAAAGGGACAGATGGTCATGAGGGATTCCCCCCAAAAGGTAAGAAGTGATGTAGGGAACCATTTCTGAAAAAACAAAAACACTTTCCATACTTATGAAACTGATTATCAAGTTTGAGTAGTGTTATGCGTTGGATTGTGTCCCCCCTTCAAAAAATGAGTCCTCCCCACCAACACTTCAGAATATAACTTCATTTTTAGATTTGGGGGGTTTTGGTTTCTTTTCTCTTGTTTTTGCCAACTGAGGAGAAGGGGACAACAGAGGATGAGATGGTTGGATGGCATCACGGACACAATGGACATGAGTTTGAGCAAACTCTGGGAGACGGTGAAGGACAGGGAAGCCTGGCATGCTGCAGTCCCTGGGGTCGCAAAGATTTGGATACAACTGAGCGACTGAAGAACCACAACAGTGGCATGTAGGGTCTTCGTTACCCAACCAGAGATGGAACCCACGCCCTCTTGCAGTGGAAGAATTCTTAACCACTGGACCACCAGGGAAGTCCTGGACATCAGGTCTTTACAGAGGTGATTAAGTTAAGATGAGGCCATTACGGTGGGCCCTAATCCAATAGGACAGGTGTCCTTTAAGAAGGGAAGATTTGGGGAGTTCCCTGGCGGTCCAGTAGTTAGGACTCAGCCCTTTCACTGCTGTGACCCAGTTCAGGGAACTAAGATCCTGCAAACCCTGTGTACAGCCAAAAAAAAAAAAAAACGGGGGAGATAGGCTGAGAGGAAAGACGAAGTGAAGAGATGCAGGGGAAAGATGGCCATCGACAAGCCAAGGAGAAAGGCTTGAAACAGATTCTCCCTTCCAGCCCTCATAAGAATTATTATTATTATTATTTTTGGCCACATTGCATAGTTTGTTGAAATTCCCCAACCAGGGATCACATTAGGCTTCCCTGTCCATCACCAGCTCCCAGAGTTTGCTCAAACTCGTGTCCACAGAGTTGGTGATGCCATCCAGCCATCTCATCCTCTGTCGACCCCTTCTCCTCCTGTCCTCAATCTTTCCCAGCATCAGGGGCTTTTCCAATGAGTCAGCTCTTCGCATCAGGTGGCCAAAGCGCCCCCTGCAGTGGAAGTGTGAAGTCTCCACCATTGGGCCACCAGAGACATCCGATCCTGCTACATCTTAATCTTGAACTTCTAACCTCCAGAACCATGAGTCAACACGTTTCTGTTGTGTAAGCTCCCAGTTTGTGGGACGTCCCTCAAGCAGCCCTAGGAAATGAATTCATGTAGGAAAACAGAGAGACAAGAAAAGGCAAACGATCTTGAGGAATACAAGAGAGCTGGCCTCAGCAGTCATCCAGATGAGTATTATTCAACCTTAGCAAATAAGAGAACATGATATTTACATAGCAGATTAACCAAAACGTATAGAGAGCCCAGAAACAGACCCATGCATCCGGGGAGATTTGATACAAAAAAGAGGTTGCCTTGCAGGCCATGGGGGCAGGGTGTGGCTTATCCACATTGGGCGGGAGATCCAATCTCTACCTCGCATCATACACAAAAGTCATCCCCAGTAGGTTGCAAGATAAAATGCTTAGAGGAAAACATGGGAGAATAGTTTTATGACCTTGAGGTTAAGAAGGATTGCTGCATTTATACTAGTTGTAATTATGGGACTTCCCAGACAATCCAGCGGTTAGGGCTCTGTCCTTCGCCTGGAGGGGGCACGGGTTCCAACCCCAGTCAGGGAACTAATATCCCACATGCCATGTGGTCCAAAAAATTGTAATTGGCTCAGTTTTTAAAGAATGCTTTCCTATATTTCAAAATGTATGCCTCCTCAATCTTGATTCCCCCAACTACCTTGTTCCCTTCCTTGGAGTCAACTGGTATAACTAATTACTTGTTCTCTTGCTGCTGTATTTTATGCCTGGAGAAGCAATATAAACACACACACACCCTCTCCCTCTTTCTTAATTCAAACAGTGGCATGTTGATCAGTTTCTTCACCTTGGAGACAACTCCCAAGGAGTATGTAGAAAACCTTTGTTACTCCTTTTTATGGCAGTGTGTGAGGTAGATTTCTTAGGATACAAAAAGTACTGACCGTTGATTTTACATTAAAAGTAAAATCTCTGGGCATCAAAAGATCCCATCAACAAAATGGAAAGATGAGCTGCAAGTTAGATGTTTGCGACACATGTAACTGACAAAGGGTGTCATGTCCACAGTAGGTAAAGAACTCCGACAAATCAATAAGAAAAACACAAATAAGGACTTCCCTGCTGCTCCAGAGGTTACGACTCTGCCTGGCAACGCAAGGAACACTGTTTCAATCCCCGATCTGGGAAGATCCCAAATGCCTGGAAGCAACTAAGACCGTGCATCACAGCTACTGAGCCGGCGCTCCTGAGTCAGGCAACCGAGCCCGTACGCTGCAACGACTGAAGCCCGCGTGCCTAGGACCTGGGCTCTGCACCAAGAGAAGCCACACCAGGGAGAAGCCTATGCACTGCAACTGAAGAGCAGCCCCTACTCGCTGCAACTAGAGAAAGGCCATGCGCAGCAGCAAAGACCCACCACAGCCAAAAATAAATAAACCAATCTTTTAAACAGTAAAGTATTATAAAATAAAAGAGAAAAAGACAAACAGAGATTTCCCTGGGGGGTCCAGTGCTTCCAGTGCAGGGCATGTGGGTTTGATCCCAGGTCAGGGAACTAAGAGAACTAAGATCCCACTTGCCACGAAGAGTGGTCAAAAAATAAGAAGAAGGTGGAAGGGGGAAATGTGCAAAAGAGGGAGGAGAAAACAGTTTCAGAAGTCCTGAAAGAGGGGGGAGGGGGCAGGTCATGCACATGGGGTGCGAGTTTGGATCTCTGTCTCTAGCCACACGCACACACGAGAACCAGCTGCGGTGCAGTCCATTAGTGGTAGTGATCAGTGACCTGAGTGAAGACAGGCCTGACAGAAAGAAGGAGTCTCAGTAACCTGGCTGAGAGTGAATTCAAGGTGGAGATGGGAGAGATTTTTTCTTTCTGGCCCAGGGAAGGGAGAGGCTGGCCCAGCCCAGAGGGAGAGGGTTAGGGTGGAAAATTGGCTCCGTGCCTGACACCTGCCCAAACAGTCTTGTCAAGGTTGGGTCAGCCTTGCCTTGCCTTCCTTGTGATGCAATCCGACACTTGACTGACAACATCCTCCTAAACTGACTTAGTACAGGTCAGGCATGTTCCCAGGTGCGGCTGTGCGCTAGGCACTTTGAGGACCCTATTTCCTTCCGTAACATAGAAACTACCATCTTTCCAGCTGCTCCGGCTGGAGGGACTTTGGAGGGATTCATGCCCCTTCTCTGCTTCTCTCGGCCCACATCCTAGCCAGCAGGAAATCCCGTTGGGCTGACCTTCAACGTGTATCCGAGGTCTGACTGCCAGACTACACGCTGGTCCAGCTGCCAGCCTCTCCCACCTGGACTGCTGTGTTCACTTCCTCACTGCTTCTGCCCTTG
Organism: Moschus berezovskii; assembly: GCF_049115385.1. Taxonomy (NCBI): domain Eukaryota; kingdom Metazoa; phylum Chordata; class Mammalia; order Artiodactyla; family Moschidae; genus Moschus; species Moschus berezovskii. The sequence continues at coordinate 9,895,323 of NC_142481.1, forward strand.
CCTCCAACAGAAAGGCCCTTCCTTGCCTGCCAGCGGAATCCTTTACAGGAAGTGACTGATGTCCCTTCCCTCTTCAAATTCCTCCTGTGGCTTCCGCCTCACTCAGCTGGACCCACGAGGCCCGCAGCCCATTTCTAAGCTCATTTCCCTCCTTGTCCCCCTTGCTCTCTCTATCCCAGACTCTGGCCTCATTGCTCTGCTCTGACCTGACCAGGCCCAGTCCTGCCTCAGGGCCTTTGCATTTGCTGTTTCTCTGCCTGGGACCGCCCCCCCCCCACCCCTTCCCCAGACTTCCGTGTGGCTCATTTCCTTACCTCCTTCAGGTCTCTGCTCAGACATCACCTCCTCAGTCGGGCCTTTCTGACCTCACCAAAAAAAAATAGCTATCTTTCTCTTCCTCCATGGTATCACCATTTATCTCAGAACCTATTTTATTTCTTGATTTCTTCCTAGTACATTTATTATTAATACCACTTAACATAACAGATAGATAGATAGACAGGTCATCACTAGAGTGTCAGTTCCATTACGCGAGGATAGTTTTGTTTTTTGGCTTGTTCGGGTCTTAGTTGTATGTAGCAGGCAGAATGTTTTTAGTTGGGGCATATGGGATCTAGTTCTTTGACTAGGGATCGAACCTGGGTCCCCTGCATTGAGAGCACGGAGTCTTGGCCACAGGACCACCAAGGAAGTCCCAGGATAGGTATCTTGTTCACTTCTCTTCTCCAAGCCTAGATATTCAGTAATTATGCTTAATAGCTGCTCAATAAATAGTCCGTAAATGAACAAACAGCTGTAAAAGGTAGGTACTCTATGTCCGGAGAAGGCAATGGCAAGCCACTCCAGTACTCTTGCCTAGAAAATCCTGTGGATGGAGGAGCCTGGTGGGCTGCAGTCCGTGGGGTCGCTAGGGGTCGGACACGACTGAGCGACTTCACTTTCACTTTTCACTTTCACACATTGGAGAAGGAAATGGCAACCCACTCCAGTGTTCTTGCCTGGAGAATCCCAGGGACGGGGGAGCCTGGTGGGCTTCCGTCTATGGGGTCACACAGAGTCAGACACAACTGAAGTGACTTAGCAGCAATAGCAGCTGACTATGTCATTTTGCTGATGAGAAGACTAGAGGTAAAGTCAACCACCCATGAACTTCCCACTGGTTGAGTTCTTGTGGCAGGTCAGCCCTGGACGTTCAGGCTCCCAAAGGAAGTCAGGATTGTTTCCTTGGCAGGTGAGGGGTCCCAGGTTCAGAGACATGAAGTCACTTAGCTGGAGCCACACAGCCAGGAAGTTCCGAGATGGAAGGAGGTCTGTCTGCAGCCAGGGCCATCCTCTCACCTCTACAGGCTGGAGAGTCTCCGTGCCAAAGCCTTTATCAAAAGATTAAGCACCCTTGGGACTTCCCCAATGGTTCAGTGGTTTAGACTCTGCGCTTCCCATGCTGGGGGCATGGGTTCAATCCCTGGTAGGAGAATGAAGATCCCACGTGCTGCATGGTTTGGCCAAAATATTACAAAATAAAATAGAATCACACAGCAGGACTTCCCTAGTGGTCCAATGGTTAAGAATCTGCCTGCCAGTGCAGGGGACACAGGTTTGATCCCTGGTCTGGGAAGATTCCACATGCTGAGGGGCAACTAGGATCACGCTCCACGACTACTGAAGCCTGCGTGCTCTAGAGCCCGTGCTTCAAAACAAGAGAAGCCACCACAATGAAAAGCCCTCACGCCGCAACCAGAGAAAGCCCTCATGGCAACAAAGATCCAGTGCAGCCAAAAATAAAATTAAATGCATAAGTAAAATTTTAAAAAAGAATCACACAGCTCAAAAAATAAAGATAAAAAAAGATCAAATGTCCTTATGTCACCACCTGTTGTTTTGACTGTTTGCTTTTCATCATCAAATCCTTGACTCACCCTGGGCCCTCTCTATGCTGTCCAGTACCCACCCCTGTGTTTATTTTTGAAGCAAATCCCAGAAGCTATATCATCTATGGCACATTTCTCGATGTCCAGGCCACCTTAAAATTCCCAAATCTTCCAACATAAGAACCCTGAAATGACAGACTGATCAGCCTCCAGACATGATACCATGAGCTCCTCTACTGACTGCCTTTGTGGAACTGAGGCGAGATGGCCCAGGTTCAAAGCCAGCTTCCCCACTCATTGGCTGCAGCGTCCCTAGGGACCGAGCCTCAGTTTTCTCAGCTGTCAAATGGGGGCACAATAATTACAGTCCTTACTATGCAGGGCTGTTGCAGGGGCTTAAATGAGTGAATATGCACCCCAACGCTTAGAGCCTGCTGCTGCTAAGTCACTTCAGTCGTGTCCCACTCTGTGCGACCCCATAGACGGCAGCCCATCAGGCTCCCCCGTCCCTGGGATTCTCCAGGCAAGAACACTGGAGTGGGTTGCCATTTCTTTCTCCAATGTGTAAAAGTGAAAAGGGAAAGTGAAGTCGCTCAGTCATGTCTGACTCGTAGCGACCGCATGGACTGCAGCCTACCAGGCTCCTCCGTCCATAGGATTTTCTAGGCAAGAGTACTGGAGTGGCTTGCCGTTGCCTTCTCCGTTAGAGCCTGCACTTTGGTCCAATATTTGTTTTTGAAGCTTCAAGTGCTCGAAAACTCCTAGCAATCATCCAAAACAAACACCACAGCACAATTTCCTGTGACTAAACCAGTATTTTGGTACATGTTTTGGAAAACGCCAAAATGCTATTAGTAACACAGATACTTTAGTTTGAAAAAAAAAAAATACATGAGCTCCAACTTCTTTGCTTTCACACCAAAGAGTCAAGCCCGATCCATCAACTGATGAATGGATAAACAAAATGTAGTGGATCCATACAATGCAGTAGTATTCAGCCTTGAAAAAAGGATGAAGTTCTGCTCTGTTCTACGACATTGAAAAAGTAACTCTAAGTGAAAGAAGCCGTGGGTTTCCCTGGTGGCTCAGTGGTAAAGGATCTGCCTGGAAATGGAGGAGACACGGGTTCGACCCTTGGTCCGGGAAGATCCCACATGCCACCGAGCAGGTAAGTCCATGTACCACAACTATTGAGCCTGTGCTAGAGCCCAGGAGCGGCAACTATGAGTACTCGTGCCCACAACTCCAGAAGCCCACACGCCCTAGAGCCCGAACGCCACAACTAGAGCGTAGCCCCCTGCTCTCGGCAACTAGAGGAAAGCCTTTGCAACAACAAAGACCCAGCACAGCCAAAAAATTAAAAATAAATATATTTTTTTTTTACAAAGAAGCTATACACAAAGACCATATAGCACATAGCCTATGATTCTTTTCTTTCTTTTTTCTTTTTTCTGGTGGCCGTGCCTTGTGTCTTGTGGGATCTTATTTCCCCCAGTTAGGGACTGAACCCTCGCCCTAGGCAGTCAAAGTGCAGGCTCCTAACCACTGGACCCCCAGGGAATCCCCCATGACTCCATTTAGAGGAAATCTCCACTGTAGGCGAATCCACAGAGACAGGAAGTAGATTGATTGGCAGTTACTAAGGGCTGCGAAGGATGGAGAAAAAGGGACTTGATGGCCAAGGAGTGTGAGGTTTCTTTGGCGAGTAAAGAAACGTTCTAAAATGGATTGTGGCGATGATTGCATAACTCTGTGAGTATAATAAAAATCATTCAATTGTACACTTGAAAAGGACCCCCCAAAGATATAGGCTACGTGATTCCACGTATATAATATTCTTGACGTCACAAAAGTCTAGAAATGGAGAACAGAAGAGTGTTCCCCAGGGGTTAAGGAGGATGGGTGGGTGGGGTGGGTGGGGGAGAGAGTAGAGAAAGTGGGCGTGTAAGAGAGGCGTGAGCTGCGGCGGGAAACGCCTGTTTCACTGAACAGCCAGTCCTCATTGTTTGCGGATTTCCTATTCGTGAAAGCAAATACAGAAAAACCCTAAAATCAATAGGATTGCGAGGTCGCTTGCAGGCATGCGCAGAGCGGCCCAAGAAATTGAGTCTCCCGACACAGGCATTCCCAGGCGAGGTCGAGCGAGGGGAGCCTCACTCTGCCCGCTCGGTTCAGCTCTCAGACTGTAAACAAGGGTCCCTTTCACGGTCTGTTTGGTGCCACGTTTTTCACATTTTCCTGCTTTTTGTTGGTGATGTTGCTGTTTAAAACGGCTCCCAAACCCTAGGGCTGAAGTGTTGCACAGTGTTCCCCTACAAGCCAGAAAGCTGTGATGTGCCTTGCCGAGAAAATGCCAAAGAGTTTTAGAATGTATTTGTTCTATGAGCTTCCTTTAGGCGCCACTGTGGTGCTGTTGGTCTGAGCTCGATGTGGGCCCATCAACAATGTACAGTACAGAAAGCATCTTTAAACAGGAAGACGCGTAAAACCAAGTTATATGTTGACGGGTTCAGAAATTGTCGTCACCAGAAATTTCTGGGGAACCTAACCCCGTGATTCCCTAGAAGCGGTGGTTCAGTATTCGTGAATTCAGTCACGAATTGAGGTCACATCATAGAGCATAACTGCCTTCAGTAAAGGGCTTCTCTGACGGCTCATTCGGTAAAGAATGTGCCTGCAATACAGGAGACACACAAGACATGGGTTCCATCCCTGGGTGGAGGGTATCCTCTGGAGGAGGAAATGGCAACCCACTCCAGTATTCTTGCCTGAAAAGTCCCATGGACAGTGGAGCCTGGTAGGCTATGGTCGTGTCTAGAGGGTCATGAAGTATCAGACATGACTGAACACCCGGCTTCAGTAAGGAGAATCAGCTGGTATGTAGTTTTATAAAATGGGGGGAAAACTGGGTAAAAGGCACACAAGGATCTCTTTGTATTATTGCTTCAAACTGCATGGGAATTTACAATTATCACAAAAGGAAAAGTTTAATTAAAAAAAGAGAGAGAATGCAATGCTTGGCCCCTCTGATGAGCCAGGAAAAGTGACCTTTTCTAGTAAGATGCTTGTAAGATTTTTAACAGCAAGGCATGTGGTCAGAAAGCTTTCTTACTGAGTGAACTCAGTTCCTCTGAAATTATGAAATAGTCTGCAACTCTCTGGGTTGCAAATGTCTGATTACCAAGAAATACCAAAGCCCAAAATACCACTATTTTGGTGATTAAAAATAGCATGCTATGGGACTTCACTGGTGGTCCAGTAAGTAGTTAAGACTCTGTTCTTCCACTGTAGGGGGTATGGATTTATTCCTGGTAGGGGAACTAAGATCCCACATGCTGTGCAGCTGGGCCCCCCAAAAAAGCATGCTAGCCTGTAATACTGAAAGCACCTTTTGTAATCACTACATCTCATACATACAAACATACCCTGGTTGACTTTGGAGATTTATCTATCTTTTCACTGAGTGCTTCCTGTGTGTCCACCCTGTGCTAGGCAATGATAGGGACAAGCAGTGCCCAAGATATTCCCAGTCCTGCCTTCATGTGACTGACAATCCAGTGGTGGAAACAAACCCTTCCCAGACTGGGCAGGACTGGGAGAGGGGAGCTCAGGATCCACTGAGGGATCCCAGAGTGGGTATTGCATCTAAGGGGGAAGGAAAAATCAAAGAGGGCTTCCTGGAGGATGGGGGGCATTTAAGCTGTACTCAGTTCAGTTCAGTTCAGTTCAGTCGCTCAGTCGTGTCCGACTCTCCACTAGCAAGGATTAAAAAAAAAAAGACCAACCAAAAGGAAGCGGGGTAAGGAAGGAGTTTCAGGAGTGGGATGCAAATGTGCAAAGGCCAGGAAGAAAAAGGCACATGGCATATGGGACTTCCCTAGTGGTCCAGTGGTTAAGACACTGTGCTCCCAATGCAAGGGGTCCGAGTCTGATCCCTAGTCAGGGAACTAGATCCTGCCTACCAAAAGAAAGATCCCGAGTGCTTCAACTAAGACTCTGCACAGCTGGGAAGAAAAAAAAAAGCACATGGCATAATCTGGGGGAAATGATTGTATTTCTCTGTGGCTGCAACATTATGAAAATAATAATAGCAAAAACTTTAAAAGGCACCTAATAATTTCTAAGCTTGGCTCTAAGTACTTTGCATGAGCTAACCCATTCATGCCTCACCATCACACTATGAGGAAGGCCAGATTTATAGCTGCAACAACAGAGGCAGAGGGAAGGGTAGGTGATTCCACCAAGGTCATATCACTGGTGAGCAGCAAAGCTGGTAGTCACTTGCAGGCCATCTGACTTTGAGTCTGGCCTTTTAACTCTGGTGTTGTGTTTTAGCAAAAGGCAAGGGGAGAGGGGGGCGAAAGGAATAAACAAGGAGAAGGGGAGTTGGAGGCCATGATGCGTGCGTTCGTGCTAAGTTGCACTAGTTTCAGCGTGTGGGCTCAGTAGTTGTGGCACACGCGCTTAGCTGCCCCACAGCATGTGCTGTATTCCTGGACCAGGGATTGAACCCGTGTCTCCTGCACTGGCAGGAAGGTTCCAACCACTGGACCACCAGGGCAGTCCACGAATGTTTATTATCTTGCACATTTTCTGGGTGTAAGGAATCCAGAAGCAACAGAGCCAGGCATCTGTGGCTTCGGGTTCCTTAAGAGCTTGTGTCACGCTGTTTGCTAGGATCTCAGTCCTAGCAAACTCAAGTGGGGCTGGAAATTGGCAGGAGACCTCATTCGCTGTTGGCTGGACCTGTGGGCTCTCCTGAGAGTCCTTATGACTTGTGTTAAATTAATTACCAAGGAAGATTTTAGACTAGGGTGGCTCAAATACCTTAGCAGCCTAAGTGTGTGAACCCAAACATAAGCCCATAAATGCCTTAAGGTAACGTCAACTGAAAGAAAAATACAAAACATAAAAATTGTGACTTGGGTTTTATTGGGGGGCCTTACTGAATGAAGACTAAGCCCAGGAGACAGCATCTCAGATAGCTCTGAGGAGCTGCTCTGAAGAGGTAAGGGAGGAGCTGGAATTTATAAGAATTTTTGCTGGAAAAAGGAAACCTAATATGTACCCAAAAGATTACTGCAAGTGACAAAACCCAGACATATCAAGCTAATGATTTTATTGCTTTTCTAACTATGGGAAGATGCTAGAGTTTGGTATCAATGAAATTATTCCTTAGATGCGAATCTTAACTATATAGGGCCAATATTTTGTTTTTCTCCATCCTGAAATCCCCTCAGGGCTCATGGGGGTGGCGACAGTGGTCAATGGCTTGATGGTAGGCAACATTCATTATTTATTGAAATGGCAGGCAATATCTTTTGCCAGAAGTAAGAATCAAAATACAAGGACAACCAATCACAACCAATGAATTTTTCCCAAATAAAGCAATTGCTTAAGCTACAACCAATCAAATAATTTCCTTGCTTTGTTTCCGGGTCTTCTCCACAGAAGTCTTTCCCAAGCTCCTGACAGTGTAGTGCTCCTAACTGCTTCCAGTTTGGTACTGCCTGCTTGGAATTAATTCTTGCTCAATTAAACTTAAAAAAAGTTATATGCCTCAGTTTATCTCTTAACACACGGCAGCTGGATTCCTCCAGGGCAGGTGATGAGAGAGGACCCAATATGGAAACTGCAATCTTTTTATAATCGAATCCAGGAAATGACATGCCTTTGGTTCTGCTATATTCTATTCATGGCAAGTTGAGTTACTAAATTCAACTCTCACTCAAAGAGAAGGCAATTGAGCTCCTTGACTTGAAGGGAGGATATTATGCTATAATAAGACATGTATTTGATCTTTGTCCCTGATTCTGGCACAGAGACTCTAAATCCCTTGGAATTTCCTGAGCAACAGAAGTATCTTTTATTATCCATAAGGAGCCCCTTTGATCATCCCTGAGTTTATGCTAATGAGGTAACATCTTGAGTCACCTCACAGCCTACAGATGGAGCTGCTCACCAGAAAAATCAACTGATTAGGGGCTTGGAACTTTCAGCCTCACTTACCCACCTCTGGAAAGTTGGAGGGAAAGTGGATTGGAGATGAAAATTTTATAAAAATTATTCCCCCCAGACTACTTTCCATTTTATTCATTTATTTATATTTTTAAACTTTTTGGCCACACCCCGTGGCAGGTAGGATCTTAATTCTTTGACCAGGGATCGAAACCCATGTCCCCTGCAGTGGAAGTCTGATGTTTTAACCACTGGACCACCAGGGAAGTCCCCTCCATTTTAATTTAAGTGACTTTGCTATCAGTTCTTTTTTTTCTTTTTAATCACAAATACCATAATTTACAGGTTTTGTTTTTAAATGTACGTATTTTTAATTGAAGAATGATTGCTTTACAATATTGTGGTGGTTTCTGCCATGTATCACTATGAACCAGCCACAGGTAGACATACACATGTCCCCTCCCTCTTGAACCTCCCTCCCACCTTCTCCCACCCACAAGAGCCCTGGTGTGGGTGCCCTGAGTCACACAGTGCAGGCCCACTGGCCATCTGTTTTCCATATGGTAGGGTATGTGTGTCCACGCTACTCTCTGCTTCCCCCAACTCGTGTCCACAAGTCTGTTCTCTATGTCTGCGTCTCCATACTTTAAAGTCTTTGCTTGTTTTCCTTTAAAGTTTTTTTTTTTTTAGTATTTATTTATTTGGCTGTACAGGGTCTTAGTTGCAGCATGTGGGATCTTAGTTACCAGACCAGGGATCGGACCCAGGCCCCCTGCACTGGGAGCACAGAGTCTTAGCCACTGGACCACCTGGGAAGTCCCTGTTTTCCTTTGAAGTTTTATACTGAGGATTTGGTAAAAAGAAAGGCAAGAGTCATTTCCAGACTCCACCTGTGACTCCAACTTCAGTTTCACTGTCAAGGAGAAGTGAGTCGTAGTAATTATTAGTGAGGCATTGCATGGAGCTTAAAACAGGAAGGAAGTTCTCTGTGAGTTCAGTTATTGGTTCAGTTTTAATCATTCTGTCTCTGTTTCTCTGTGGATGTATCTTCTGAAAGATTTTGTGTGCATCATGACCAGAAACTGTACTTGAAGGTGAATTTCAACGGTTAATTTCACTTCCGAGGTTGGTGGGTAGGATTTCTTTCTCGAGAGCAGAAAAAAATAGTTGCTGTTCCTTTTATTTCACAGTGTTCTTCCTACAAGAACCATGTGATGAATGGCATCTTGCTTTTAGATTCTGAAAGTCTCAGCAAGGATTTTTGCTTGTGAAAACAAAATTTTGTTGAACAGCGACAGATGTATAACCTTGAATATGTGACTTTTCTGTCACAAACATTTACTAACTGTAGCAGTGTATTCACTTCAGGGATGTGTTGATATTCTCCCATAAAACTCCTCTGAAATGTTCTATTTTCTTCATTGCAAATCAGTCCTCATTTCCATAAAAACTCATTTTAAAATTATTTGTTTAGGGCTTTCCTGGTGGCTCAGATGGTAAAGAATCTGTCTGCGAAGCAGGAGATCCAGGTTCTATCCCTGGGTCTGGAAGATCCCCTGGAGAAGGACATGGCAACCCACTCCAGTATTCTTACTTGGGAAATCCCATGGACAGAGGAGGCTGGCGGGCTACAGTCCATGGAATCACAAAGAGTTGGATAGGACTTAGGGACTAAACAACTTATTTATTTATCTTTATTTTGGCTGTGCTGGGTCTTCATTGCTGTGTGGGCATCTCTCTAGTTGTGGAGAACAGGGGCTACCCTCTCGTTGGGGTGAGCAGGCTTGTCATTGTGGTGGCTTCTCTTGTGGAGCACAGACTCTAGGGCACCCAGGCTTCAGTAGTTGTGGCTCCTGGCTTCTAGAGCACAGGCCAAGCGTAGGCTTAGTTGCTTCTTGAAATGTGGGAACCTTCTCAGATCAGGGGTTGAACCCGTGTCTCCTACATTTGCAGGTGGATTCTTTACCACTGAGCCAGCAGGGAAACCTACAAACTCTTGAACAGCAAGATCTGATGAGCTTCCAGATTGGTAAACACACCCACGTGCTTCGAAATGGCGTATTCCAGTTCTGTGGGGCCACAAGCACCTATGCTTGGGACTGTTCGGGACCTCGCCCTGTTCACCTCTTCACCTGGTCGTTCTTCTGTATCCTTTATAATATTCTTTATAGTAAACTGGTGAAAAGTGAAAGAGTTTGTTGCTCAGTTGTGTCCGACTCTTTGCAATTCCATGGACTCTAGTCCGCCAGGCTCCTCTGTCCATGAGATTTCCAAGGCAAGAATACTGGAGTGGGTTGCCATTCTCTTCTCCAGGGGATCTTCCCAACCCAAGGATGGAACCTGGGTCTCCTGCAATGCAGGCAGATTCTTTACCATCTGAACCACCAAACTGCCCCATGCAAGTAAACGTTTTCTTGAGCCTCATGAGTCATGCTAACAAATGATACAACAGAGGAAGGGGTTGATTTATGGCTGTTTGGTCAGAAGCACCAATGACAACCTGGACTTGTGACTGGGTACGGTCAAGTGGGACTGAGCCCTTAACCTGTGGGATTAGAGGTTATCTCCAGGTAGATAAAGTACCTGTCTACCTCGTTCAGTTAAGTTCAGTTCAGTCGCTCAGTCGTGTCCGACTCTCCGCGACCCCATGAATCACAGCACGCCAGGCCTCCCTGTCCATCACCAACTCCCGGAGTTCACTCAAACTCATGTCCACAGAGTCGGTGATGCCATCCAGCCATCTCATTCTCGGTCGTCCCCTTCTCTTCCCGCCCCCAACCTTTCCTAACATCAGTCTTTTCCAGTGAGTCAACTCGTTGCGTGAGGTGGCCAAAGTATTGCAGTTTCAGCTTTAGCCTCAGTCCTTCCAATGAACACCCAGGATTGATCTCCTTTAGAATGGACTGGTTGGATCTCCTTGCAGTCCAAGGGACTCTCAAGAGTCTTCTCCAACACCACAGTTCAAAAGCATCAATTCTTCGGTGATCAGCTTTCTTCACAGTCCAACTCTCACATCCATACATGACCACGGGAAAAACCATAGCCTTGACTAGACGGACCTTGGTTGGCAAAGTAATGTCTCTGCTTTTTAATATACTATCAAGGTTGGTCATAACTTTCCTTCCAAGGAGTAAGCGTCTTTTAATTTCATGGCTGCAGTTAGCATCTGCAGTGATTTTGGAGCCCAGAAAAATAAAGTCTGACACTGTTTCCACTGTTTTTCCATCTATTTCCCATGAAGTGATGGGACCAGATGCCATGATCTTTGTTTTCTGAATGTTGAGCTTCAAGCCAACCTTTTCACTCTCCTCTTTCACTTTCAACAAGAGGCTTTTGAGTTCCTCTTCACTTTCTGCCATAAGGGTGGTGTCATCTGCATATCTGAGGTTATTGATATTTCTCCCGGCAATCTTGATTCCAGCTTGTGCTTCTTCCAGCCCAGCGTTCCTCATGATGTACTCTACCTAGTACCTCTCTAGGAAACCTTCAGGTAGTCGGAATTGAGCTGGATTTGTGGTGGTGGTTGGTTTAGTCAGTCGTGTCCAACTCTTGTGACACCATGGACTTTAGTCCTCCAGGCTCCTCTGTCCATGGGATTCTCCAGGCAAGAATACTGGAGTGGGTTTTCATGCCCTCCTCCAGGGGATCTTTACTACCCAGGGATCGAACCCAGGTCTCCTGCATTGCAGGCAGATTCTTTACCATCTGTGCCACCAGAGAAGTTAAATTTTTAGGATACCATATAAAAGGATGAGAAAGAAAGAGAGGAAGGCCTGGAAGCTCTTCAGTCCAAAGAGAGAAGCAGGCCCAGGATGGGGTGACTTGGAAGGGATTTTATATATATAATATAGACAAATATTACTTAAGTAGAAGTATAGTATATTGAAAGACAAAAACATACTGTATATAGGATTATTGTATATAAGAATATTATGTATATGTGAATATATTTAGAAATGTTCTACATATGGAAATATTTATATAGGAGTATTATATAGAGAAACATGTGAAGGGATATAATATGTTAGTATAAATATATTTATGAATGGTATGTGAGAATAGCATATATATAAGCAAGTATAAATATGATATTTAAGAGTATTTTATGTACCATTACCTTATATAGGTAGTTACAATTATAAGAATATACATGGGAAAAAAAAGAATATACATGGTAATATGATATATAGGAAAACTTATTAATATGCACAAATACTATATATATTTCCTATTATATGTAAAATATATTACATATAAATACTACATATAGAAACATATATAGGAGTATTATATATATATATAGGAAGATTAGAGTTAATTAGGAATATTAATACATGAAATATCATACATGAAAGTATGAATATCTATTTGTCTTCCCGAGTGGCTCAGCAGTAAAGAATGCATCTGCCAATCCTAGAGATGCAGGAGATTCGGGTTCGATCCTTGGGTCAGGAAAATCCCCTGGAGTGGGAAATGGCAACCCATCCCAGTATTCTTTCCTGGAAAATTCCAAGGACAAAGGAGCCTGGTGGGCCACAATCTGCAGGGTCACAAAGAGTCAGACACCACTGCGCGACCGTGCACACGCACACACATGCATATACAAAGTTTAGCAATTAAGAGCCCAACGAAGCTTTAGGAGCCAGGTGACCTGGGTTCAAATCCCAACTCCAGGACTTAATAGCCCATAACTTTGGGCAAGTGCTTGAACCATTCTGAGACTCAGTTTTCCCATCTGTAAAATGGGGATGGTAACAGTCGCACATCATAGAGTTATTATGAGGAGTCAAGGCTTAGAAGAGTGCCTGGCACATACTTGATAAACCAATCCACAGGGGACTGTTGTTTTCTCACAGAGATGTTGCTCACATCTCTGCAGCTTCCTTTTCTTACTTTATACCACAAGCAATCCCTCCAAGTCAGTGGTTTTCACTCTGATTATCACTTGGAGAAGCTTTTACAAAATACTGATGCCCTGGCCCCCAGGGACTCTGATTTGGCTGTTTTGCAGTGTTGCCTGAAGATCATGGTTTTCAAACAACTGGTGGACCACTGGACCAAGTCCGCCAGAATGGGTTCTTTGGAATGATTGCATAAGAATTCACAGAGTGGACCTCCCTAGTTGTCCAGTGGTTAAGAATCTGCCTGCCAATGCAGGGGACGTGGGTTCAGTTCCTGGCCTGGGAAGATACCGCATGCCACCAAGCAACTAAGCCCCTGAACCACATCTACTGAAACCTGTGTTCTAGAGCCCGGGAGTCACAATTACCGGCCCCGCGCTCCGCAACAGCAGAAGCCACTGCAATGAGAAACCAATGCACCACAACACAAGAAAGAACAGCCCTCGCTTGCTGCAACTAGAGAAAGCCCACAGGCAACAATGAAGAGAAATAAAAATAAACAATAAACAAATAAAATATTTTTTAAAAGATTTCACAGAGTGAGGAGACTATCATTTATTCACCGCCAGAATAGGTTTCATCTTGGATTCTCAGCTTCTAACTGCTGTGTTGTTTTCTGTTCATCAATCAGTCCTGTCTGATTCTTTGTGACCCCATGGACTGCAGCACGCCAGGCTTCCCCGTCCTTCACTGTCTCCCAGAATTTTCTCAAATTCATGTCCATTGAGTAGGTGATGCCATCCAACCATTTCATCCTCTATCACCCCCTTCTCCTCCTGCCCTCAATCTTTCCCAACATCAGGGTCTTTTCCAATAAGTCAGCTTTTTGCATCAGGTGGCCAGAGTATTGGAGCTTTAGCTTCTGCATCAGTCCTTCCAAGGAATATTCAGGGTTGATTTCCTTTAGGACTGACTGGTTTGTCCTTGATGTCCAAGGGACTGTCAAGAGTCTTCTCCAGCACCATAGTCTGAAAACATCACTTCTTTTGTGTTCAGGCTTCTTTATGGTCCAACTCTCACATCCTGCAGTGAGCACCCTAGCATATAAGCCTGGAGGTTTGATTTCTATGGCATGCTTTCTCAGCAGTAGGGTTGTTAGGTCAAGGGTAAAATGCCTTTTTTTAAGAACTTTTTTTTTGATGTGGACAATATTAAAAGTCTTTATTGAATTTGCTACGATATCACTTATATTTTATGTTTTGTTTTTTTGGCTGCAAGGCATGTGGAGCCTGGATCCCAGATCCGGCATGCTGAACCTCAGTTCCTTGACCAAGGATCGAACCTGTATCCCTGAATGCATGTATCCCTGCACTGGAAACACAGAGTCTTAACCACTGGGCCACCAAGTAAGTCCCAGGAAGACACACTGAAAAAAAATTTTTTTTGGAAATTCCTTGGTTATAAGACCCAGAAATTTCTCTTCTGGGGCCCAGGTTCGATGGCTAGTGGGAGAACTAGGATCTAAAAAGTCATGCAGTAGATTCAAGGTAGAAACCAGATTGCATGGGAGGCGTAAGGTGGGGAAGAGAGATTTGGAAGAACCCTGGAATGCTTCTTAGAGGAAGAAGTAAGGCTGGTAAAAGAAGGAATCCCAGGCCAGTAAAGGTCTTCCAGATAATAACATTCTCCAGGATGTGAGCCTTGCTGTTTCCTTGGAGTTGGGAGCCAGATCCCATCCTCTGGCCCAAAGGGATGGGGACATTGTCACCATGACAACCCCACATCCTTAGGACAGCAAGGTCTGTTCCAGCCAGACGCCCTTTGGGTGGAATTAGAGTGATAGGGGATAAAAATAGCAGCTTTCAGTTCAGTTCAGTTCAGTTGCTCAGTCGTGTCCAACTCTTTGCCACCCATGGACCACAGCACACCAGGCCTCCCTGTCCATCACCAACTCCCGGAGTTCACTCAAACTCATGTCCATCGAGTCGGTGATGCCATCCAACCATCTCATCCTCTGTCATCCCCTTCTCCTCCTGCCTTCAATCTTTCCCAGCATCAGGGTCTTTTCAAATGAGTCAGCTCTTCGCATGAGGTGGCCAAAGTGTTGGAGTTTCAGCTTCAGCATCAATCCTTCTGATGAACACTCAGGACTGATCTTTAGGATGGACTGGTTGGATCGCCTTGCAGTCCAAGGGACTCTCAAGAGTCTTCTCCAGCACCACAGTTCACCTTCCATTTTGAAGCTCAGCAGCCAGGAGCCTGGTAGGCTGCAGTCCGTGGGGTCGCTAAGGGTCGGACACGACTGAGCGACTTCACTTTCACTTTTCACTTTCACACATTGGAGAAGGAAATGGCAACCTACTCCAGTGTTCTTGCCTGGAGAATCCCTGGGATGGGGGAGCCTGGTGGGCTTCCATCTATGGGGTCACATAGAGTCAGACACAACTGAAGTGAGTTAGCAGCAGCAGCAGTCACTGTAACGCCTGCTCTGCTGGCTGCTGCTGCTGCTGCTGCTAAGTCGCTTCAGTCGTGTCCCACTCTGAGCGACCCCATAGACTGCAGCCTACCAGGCTCCTCCATCCATAGGATTTTCCAGGCAAGAGTTCTGGAGTGGGTTGCCATTTCCTTCTCCAGCTGTGCTGGCTGGTTGCCACCGATGGTGGACCCCAACCTGTCTGGCCCTCAGTCCTCTAGCTTCTGTCACTCTCTCCTGTCCTAATTCTTGGGCTTTTCCAAATGCCCAGAGGTGACTGTTTCATCACACTTGCTCTTCAGTGCTTTGACCTCTTCTCCCCCAAAGATCTTGCCTTCCACTCTCTCTCAGCTCCTCCCTCCCTCTTTGGATCAGAGAAGACAACTTGTTACAACCAAGAACCACGGTTTGCTCCCTCCACGGTCTCAGCTTCAAACATCCTGCACCAGCCCCACCACATGAGACTCTCCTGCTCGCCCATCTGTTGTTATTGTTTTAGTCACTGAGTTGCAGCCAACTCTTTTGCAATCCCATGGACTGTAGCCCGCCAGGCTCCTCTGTCCATCGGATTTCCCGGGCAAGAATATTGGAGTGGATTGCCATTTCCTTCTCCAGAGGATCTCTCCAACCCAGGGATCGAACCTGAGTCTCCTACATTGGCAGGCAGATTCTTTACCACTGAGCCACCAAGGAAGCCCTATCCAACTCCGAAATTCCTTCAACTTGCCCAGGGCCGCCATTCCATTAATCTGACCCTTTTCAGCTGTCTCCGTTCCCTTGATGACTACTCTGCCCTCACCCAGCGTAGAGCCTGTGGCTGGTCATTGCAGATTCTCTCAACTGCCCTCAACCCTTGGTTCCCCTGACTCATCAGTCTCAAGGAGAAGACCACCCCCCCAACACACACCCAGCAACTCTCCCGCTATGGTGGGTTGTCCCTGATTAGCATCTTAGTGGGTCTACTCTTACTTCAGGACCATGAACCTCTAGGGGGCGCTCATGTTATCCAGCAACTCTTAGATTCCCTAGGCCACTGGCTTTTCCAGTACCTTTAAATATTTTTTTAAAAATTGTTGTTAAAAATACATAAAATAAAAATTTACCATTTTATGCTGGACAAGGTGTGGAAAAAAGAGAATCATCCTATACTGTTGGTAGAAATGTAAGCCGATGCAGCCACTATGGAAAACAGTATGGAGGTTCTAAAAATAGAGTTACCATTTGATCCAGTAACCGCATTCTTAGGCATATATCTGGAAAAACGAAAACTCTAATTTGAAAAGGTGCATGCACACCAGTGTTCATAGCAGCACTGTTTACAATAGCCAGGACACATAAGCAGATGAATGGATAAAGAAAATGTGGTTTATATAGAAATATATATGTGTGTGTAGAATGGAATACTACTGAGCCATTAAAAAGAATGAATAATGCCATCTGCAGCAACATGGATGGACCTAGAGATTATCATACTAAGTGAAGTAAGTCAGACAGAGAAATATGACAAATATGTCAGACAGTGACAAATATGTCACTTCCACATGGAATCTAAAAATGATTACAAGTGAACTTATTTATGAAACAAACAGACTCACATAGAAAACTAAATTTTGGTTACCAAAGGAGAAAATTAGGAATTTGGGATTAATAGATACACACTACTTGATGTAAAATAGATAACAACAAGAATTTGCTGAGTAACACAGGCGAAACCATGTTCAATATCTTTAATAACCTATAAAGGAAAAGAATCGGAAAAAAATCTATATGTATATCTGAGTCACTTTGTGGCACACCTGAAACTAACACAATACTGTAAGTCAATCATTTGTTGTTGTTTATTAAGTCTTGTCCGACTCTTTACAATCCAATGGACTGCAGTACACCAGGCTTCCCTATCCTTCACTATCTCCTGGAGTTTACTCAAATTCATGTACATTGAGTCAGTGATGCTATGTAACCATCTCATCCTCTGCTGCTCTCTTTTCCTTTTGCCTTCAATCTTTCTCAGCATCAGGGGCTTTTCTGATGAGTTGGCTCTTTGCATCAGGTGGCCAAAGTATTGGAGCTGGAGCTTCAGCTTCAGCATCAGTCCTTCTAATGAATATTCAGGATTGATTTCCTTTAGGATTGACTGGTTTGATCTCCTTGTAGTCCAAGGGACTCTCAAGAGTCTTCTTCAGCACCACAGTTCAAAAGCATCAATTCTTTGGTGTTCAGCTTTCTTTGTAGTCCAACTCTTATATCCATACATGACTACTGGGAAAACCAGCTGAGCTATTTTTAAATCCTAAAAGATGATGCTGTCAAAGCACTGCACTCAATATGTCAGCAAGTTTGGAAAACTCAGCAGTGGCCACAGACTGGAAAAGGTCAGTTTTCATTCCAATCCCAAAGGATAGTGCCAAATAATGTTTGAACTACTGAACAACTGCATTCATTTTGCATGCTAGTAAGGTTATGCACAAAATCAATCATACTTCATTTTTTTTAAATTACCATTATAGCATGTACAATTTGGTATCATTAAGCATGTTCATAATGTAATGCTACCATCACCACTATCCATTTCCACAGCTTTTTCATCATCCCCAATAGACACCCTGTACCCATTAAGCAATAACTCCCCACTCCCTCCTCCTAGCTCCTGGTAACCTTTATTCTCCTTTCTCTGTGAAAGTACCTATTCTGGGTACTTCGTGTAAGTGAACCAGTACAATATTTGTTCTTTTGTGTTTGGCTTGTTCCGTTTAGCATAAGATTTTCAAGGCTCGTCTGTGTTGTAACATGTGTCAGAATTTCACTCCATTTTTTTTCCATTGAGGTATTTTATCTGTATGTTGTGTTATAGCTCTAGAAAAAAGAATCTGAGGGCTGTCCCTCCCATGTGCTTTTGTCTCGCTTCCTCTTGGTCCGTGATGCCAGCTGTGGTCATCAGAACAATGAAACTAAACTAACGGGACGGGCTTGTGAGGTTCACAACCACTCACCCTGCTCTGTTATCATCAATGTTTTCAAATTTGCCAATGTAATCACGTTTCATCATCACTATTAAAAGCTGGAAAATTACTTTGGAACATAGCCTAACAAGAACTTGGCATCTGCTTCTTATTTTGGCCTTGCTGATGTCCTCGAGAACTTCATCCTGGTCATTCATGCCAGCATAATGGTGGCACTTAAAGATGGCAGCTTAATAATATTCCATTGTGTAGACATACTGTGTTTTGTTCATCCCTTCATTTTTTGATGTCAGTTGGTTTGCTTCCTAGACTTTAACATTTTTAATTGATTAATTAATTTTAGTTTTTGGCTGCACTGTGTCTCTGTTGCTGTGCTCAGGCTTCTCTAGTTGCAGCAGGTAGGGGCTACTCTCTAGTTGCGGTGTATGGGCTTCTCATTGCGGTGGCCTCTCTTGTGGTGGAGCACGAGCCCTAGGGATCACAGTCTTCGGCAGTTGCAGCTCCTGGGCTCCAGAGCACAGTCTCAGTAGTCGTGGCACATGGGCTTAGTTGCTTCAAGGCATGTGGGATCCTCCCGGAACCAGGGATCGAACCCTTGTCTCTTGCATTGTCAGGCAGATTCTTTACCCCTGAGCCCCCAGGGAAGCCCCCCCAACAGGCCTTTCGAGTCTTCTGAATTCAGCACCCCGACCAGATCTTATCCATTTAAATTAATAAATGACAATATTTTAAAAATTAGCCCAGCACCTGGCATGAAATGAGTCGGCAACTGGAAGTTATGTGTTTATGACCATGGGGAAACAAATGGGCTCCTTGGCTGGCTCCACGTGCTCCCTCCTCCTCAACTCCCCCATTCTCCATTCTGGAACACTCCTGCCTGGGAAGCTGCATCTCCTCTGACCCTCCCCCACGCTGGCCCAGCCCAAGGCCAGCTCTAGAGATGTTTGATCTGACCACTTCAGAGCCTTCATCTTGGGCCTGCAGCCCATCAGAGGTGGCTGGAACTGGGAATCCTCCCCACATGGGCCTTTGAGGATAAGACGAAAGAGGCTGGGGATCCTCCCTAGAGGATCCTTTGAGGATGGGATGAAAGAGGCTGGGCTGGGTCAGGAAGAGGCGTAAGCAGAAGGGAGGCCAGGAGGCAGAGAAGGCAGGCCTTCCTGGTGATGACCAGGGCATTTACTGAGCACTTGCTGTGTACTCAGGCTTGTGCTGCGTAGTGCTGGAGATACAGTTGTGACTGGCTCTGACTTCACAGGGCAGAGAGGGAGACAGGTCTGTGACCAGGGAACTACAACTTACAGTGAACAGGATTAGGGTGAGGGAACCTGATGCAGTCAAGGAGGGCTTCCTGGAGGAGGGGACACCCAGCTCCTTACAGAGTCTCTGACATCCCTCATGGAAACCTACCTTTCCAGTTGCCTCTGATGATACTTTCCCTCATTCCCTCGAATCTAGCCACACTGGCCTTCTCTCTGATTCCACAACTCTCTGAGCTCATTCCCATCCTCTGAGCCATCACACTTGCTGTTCCCTCCTCCTGATTCTCTCTTCCCAGTTCTTCACCAAGTGAACTTCTCCATTCAAACTGCAGACCACTTACTCTTGCAGTTTTTAGTTCTTTTAAAGAATTCTCTTGTTTCTAGTTCCTACTGACTCCTTTGTTTCCTGCCCTTCCCAGCTAGGATGTGGCCTCTCCTTAGCGCTTGCTCTCCGACCCCTGGCAGGGCGCCTGACAAACGCTTGATGCCTGGTAAATCTCTGTGACGTGAAGGAAGGAAGCTAAGACCTCCGGGCTAAACCAGGGTCCAGGGAAGAGGCAGGGGAAAGGAGTTCCAGTCAGAGGGAACAGAAGCGACAAAGGCATGGAGCCTTTGGAGACACAGTTGGTGTTTCAGAGGCGCTGGGGAGGTGGTGTGTGGCTGGAGGGAGGCTCCAGACGAGGGAAGCAGGGAAGCGGGAGGAGGCGGCGGGTAGAGGAGCAGGGAGCAGAAAGAGAGAGGAGGAGGTTGGAGGATGAGTGGGAAGGCAGGGGGAGAGCAAGAGAGAGGAGCTTTTATACCCTGACCTGACCGGCTGGGGAAAGTGGACTCTTACGGGGATCTTTTTATGTAGAGGCAGAGCTGCCTTTTTTTGGGAGACCCGCCTGTCTGGCTTGCAAAAACCCCAGGCTTGAGGGACAGGCCTGGCCTCCCAGAGCCTTCTAAGGGCTTCATGGAGGACATTCCACAGTCGGACCTTCTGGAACAGGCCATGAATACTTGGCAGCCGCATCCGGCCCTCCCCAGGTCACTGCCCTGGCCTACTCCTGGCTCGGGCTCTCACTCCTCGGTGTCCCAGCTCCCCACGGCAGCCTGTGGCAGTGCTTTTAATAGAACACTTGAAAAAAAATATTAATAGGTAATTAAAGGCACATGGCACAGATTTCCAAAGGTACACAAGGGACACAGCGAAACCTTTCTCGTCTCCATTACCCCGGAGTGCTTCCTGCGAGGCTCTGCGGCCGGCAGTCTCTTGGATTTTCTCCCAGAGACTGTCTGTCATATGTAAGTATAGCTAGGGGAATATTATTCAGGTTATTTACACGATTCTGCAGCTTATTTAAAAACATTTTTTTAATTCATTTTTTAAAAACTGACCTAGAGTTGATTTACAACGTTGTGTTAGTTTCTGGTATACAACAAAGTGATTTAGATATATATGTGTGTGTGTATTTTCAGGTTGTTTTTCATTTTAGGTGATCATCGCTGTTATTGTTCGGTTGCCAAATCGTGTCTGACTCCGCACGACCCCGTGGACTGCAGCACGCCAGGCTTCCCTATCCTTCACCATCTCCCAGAGTTTGCCCAGGTTATAGGTTATTACGAGAGACTGAACAGAGTTCCCTGTGCTGTATACAGTAGGTCCTTGTTTATCTATGTTATATATGGTAGCTTGTACCTGTTAATCCCAAACTCCTAATTCATCCCTCCCCACTTTCCCCTTTCAGTTCAGTTCAGTTCAGTTCAGTCGCTCAGTCGTGTCCGACTCTCTGCGACCCCATAAATTTCTTTTCTGTGTTTGACTCTGCTTTTTAAATAAGTTAATCTGTTTTTATTTTTTGGCCACAGTGAGGCTTGTGGGATCTCAGTTCCCCAAGCAGGGATCCGACCAAGACCTCAGCAGTGAAACCACTGAGTCCTGCCCACTGGTTGTCATTGTTGTTCGGTTGCTAACTTGTGTCCAGTGGACCACAGGGAATTCCCCATCTGTGTGATTACTTTTTAGATTCCACATGTAAGTGATATCATATGATATTTGTCTTTCTCTGTCTGACTTACTTCGCTTCGCGTGATGACCTCTAGGTCTGTCCATGTTGCTGCAGAGAGCATTACTTCATTCTTTTTCATGGCTGAGTAGTATTCTATTCTGTCTATGTACAGCATCTTCTTTACCCATTTATCTGTTGATGGATACTTAGGTGGCTTCCATGTCTTGGCCATTGTAAATAGTCTATGCTTCATTTTTTAACCTAAGTGTATACTCATTTATTCAATAAATATTTACTGAGCACCCTCTCTGCCAGGCACTCTTCTAGGCACTGGAGTTAAAGCAGAGAAGAAAACAGACAGAACCCCCTGCTTTCAAGGAGCTAATATTCTAATGGGGGAGACAGACAGTCAATGAATAAAATGACAAGCACTTTTTTTTTTGGCTGCAGGGTCATGTGGGGTCTTAGCACTGCGTGTGTGATCTTAATTCCCAGACCAGGGATCAAAGCCACGCCCCCTTCATTAGAAGTGTGGAGTCTTAACCATTGGATCACCAGGGAAGCCCTGGCAGGTATTAATACATTTTAACATTACATAGTAGGTCGGATGGCACAGTCAGTGCTGTTGCTAAAACATAAGGCAAACAAAGAAGATGGAGTGTTGAGGAGGCTGGAAGGTTTCTTTTTTTTTAACAGGGTGGTCAGAGAAAGCCTCAATAAAGGTGGCATTTGAGTAAAGGCCTGGAGGAGGTGAGGAAGCGAGTCATGTGGGTTAAGTGAGGGAGAGCAGGGGAACAGCAAGTGCAAAGGCCCTGAGGTAGGTGTGAGCTTGAAGTGTTCCAGATCCATCCTGGAAAGGAGAAGTAACGAGGAGGGCGTGTGCATATGTAGGGGGTGAGATACAGTCCTGCAGAGCTTTGTCCATAAATTGACTTTGCTGTTTCATCTTGGAACTGTGCCGTGGTGTGTGGGTGCCAACTTGTAACAGTTTCTGAGGGCTGATTGCTAAACTTCCGGGAATTGTGCAAGCCTGTGATTAAGGATAGCTTTTACTAAAACTTAAATTATAAAAACTTACAACTCAATAAATTTGTACATTGCCTGGGAAATCCACTGGACAGAGGAGAAAGGCAGGCTACAGTCCATGGGGTGGCAAAGAGTCAAACACGACTTAATGACTAAACAACTCAATAAATTCTATTATGCACAACGATACGTAGTCACAATTTATCGCTTCTTAACTGTTTTCCTAAAGAAAATCAATCCTGAATATTCATTGGAAGGACTGATGATGGAGCTGAAGCTCTAGTACTTTGGCCACCTGATGCAAAGAGCCAGCTCATTAGAAAAGACCCTGATGCCGAGAAAGATTGAGGCAGGAGGAGAAGGGGATGACAGAGGATGAATTGGTTGGATGGCATCACTGACTCAATGGACGTGAGTTTGAGCAAGCTATAGCAGATGGTGAAGGACGGGGAAGCCTGGCATGCTGCTGACCATGGGATCGCAAAGAGTCGGACACAACCGAGCAACTGAACAACAACAGTTGTTATACTACATCTTACTGCTGTCTTTGCTCTAAAGGGTATGAAAATCTCACATCACGGTGAGCTATTGAGGAGCTCTTCCAAGTTCTGCTTTCAGTGAGGCCACGTTGGTAGCTTAAAATCAGCTGTGATGGTTCAGTCATGTCTGACTCTGGAACCCAATGGACTGTAGCCCGCCAGGCTCTTCTGTCCATGGGGATTCTCTGGGCAAGAAAAATGGAGTGGGTTGCCGTGCCCTCCTCCAGGGTATCTTCCTGACCCAAGGATCAAACCCACTCCTCTTATGTCTCCTGCCTTGGCAGACAGGTTCTTTAACTAGTGCCACAGACACTGGCAAATGCTACATGTTAAGACTGTTTCTTCCCCCAGAAACCTGGCAGTTAAACATTTACCAGCCCACCAACCTAATGCATAGAGATGTGGCTCATTCTTTTGTAAAGGTGCGTAGTACTCCAATGCACAGATGGGCCATGGCGTAGTTTGCTGCCCCCTTCCTGATGGTTGTTTGACTAGCATCCAGTCTCTTATGGACACAAACAGTGTTGATTTCCCACATGTGTGCCTATAACTGTAGAATCAACTCCTTGAGGAACTGCTGTGTCAGAGGCCATGGGACCTTCTAATGTGAATCCCTCTTGCCTAATACATCTCCATGGAGGCTGTACCAATATCCATAGCCTCCAGCAAATGGGTCAGAGTGCAGAGGCTTCTTCTAAGGACGCAGATTTGATTGTGTCACTCTGCTGTTTAAATCCTTAAATGACTACTGCTGCTCCTAGGACAAAGCCTTTCGGTTTTTCCCAAGGTCTAGGCCCCTCATCAGCAGGCCTTGTCCTTTTCTTTCTGCAAGTGGAGGGTGGCACCATGACCCTACTGTGACCCCTTGTAAATTCCACATTGCAGTCACCTTGATCATCTGCTGTCTGTCCCCCGAAATGGGCCATGTTCCCACCCACTCTTGTTTGTTCATGCCTGTCCCTTCCCTGGGAACTTCCCAGCATCTTAATCACCTGGCTAACTCCCACTCCATCCTTTCTATCCCTTAAAAAAAAAATCATTTATTTTAGTTTTGGCCACACTGCACAGCATGTGAAATCTTACTTCCCCAACCAGGGATTGAACTTATGCCCCCTGCAGTGGAAGCTCAAAGTCCTAACCACTGTACTGCCAGGGAAGTCCCAATTATGTCCCTTTTTGTTTCAAGAGGCTGAAAACCCCAGGGTAACTGTCTTCTGCAAAATCGGGAATTGATCAGCTCATCTGAGTAATGAAATCGAGTCGACTGGTTTCAGGCATAGCTGGTTTCAGGAGTTTGGATGATCCCATGAAGCCAGTCTTGGCCTGTCAGTTCTGTTCTCTTCAACATCGGGACCCTTTGGCACCCCTGCCTTCAGAAAGGTGGCTGAGCAGGTAGAGAATCCACTTGCAATGAGGGAGATGCAGGAAAAGTGGATTCGATCTCTGGGTCAGGAAGTTCCCTGGAAGAGGGTATGGGAGCCCACTCCAGTATTCTTGCCTGGAGAATCCCATGAACATGAGCCTGGCGGGCTACAGTCCATGGGGTCGCAAAAGAGTCGGACACAAGAGCATGCATGCATGCCTTTAGAAACTCCCTCATGGTCAGAGGAGGCAAAGAGTTAGAGATGGAAAAGAAGGTTCTAGGCAGAGAAAACAGCCCAGAACTGGTGTTTGTAAACCCAGATCCTGACTGGGCGTGGTGGATAACCTGATAGGTTCATAACATCCTGCAGGGTGAACTCCAAGGAGAAGACAAATTCTTGCCCCCATGCTAAATTCTTCAACTGAGGGGTCTTCCCTGGTGATCTAGGGGCTAAGACTTCACATTACCAACGCAGGGGGCCTGGGTTCAATCCCTCATCAGGGAGCTAGATCTCGAATGCTGCAACTAAAGAGCCCAGATGCGTGTGTGCTTAGTCGCTTCAGTCGTGTCCGACTCTTTACTATGAACTGGAGCCGGCCAAGCTCCTCTGTCCATGGGGATTCTCCAGACAGGAATACTGGAGTGGGTTGCCGAGCCCTCCTCCAGGGGATCTTCCTGACCCAGGGATCGAACTCAAGTCTCTTATATCTCCTGCATTGTCAGGCGGGTTCTTCACCACTAGCGCCAACTGGGAAGCCCCAACTGAGACCCAGCACAGCCAAATAAAGAAATAAATACATGTTTTGAGAAAAATAAATAAATTCTTCAACTGGGAGGCAGGGTAGGA
This sequence comes from Moschus berezovskii, assembly GCF_049115385.1. Taxonomy (NCBI): domain Eukaryota; kingdom Metazoa; phylum Chordata; class Mammalia; order Artiodactyla; family Moschidae; genus Moschus; species Moschus berezovskii. Next base: position 9,920,448 of record NC_142481.1, read on the forward strand.
AGAGCTGCTTGGGTTCTGGAGGTAGAAAACCGGGGTTCAAATCCTAGGGTGATGAAAAATATTCAGAACTAGGTAGGGGTGATGGTTACACAACACTGGGAATGTGCTCAAGGCCACTGAACCGGACACTTGAAAATGGTTGACAGGGTCACTGTCACATTATGTATCTTTTACCACAGTACAAAAATAATGAGGCTGACGATGCTAAAAAAAAAAAAAAGAATAAAAATACAAAGAGGAAAAAAAGCCTGACTCTACCACTTCCCAACCATACGACTTCTCTGTTGTTTTTCTGTTGCTCAGTCATGTCCAGCTCTTTTCGACCCCGTAACCTGGAGCACACCATACTTCTCTGTACTCTTGTTTATTGAACTATAAAATGAAGACAATAATAGGACCCCCCACCACACCTGCTTATTTGAGCCTCAGGTAGATTAACACATGTACAGTCCTCAGGGTAGTACTTGGGATCTAGTCACTTCAGTTCAGTTCAGTCGCTCAGTCGTGTCTGGCTCTCTGCGACCTCAGGAACTGCAGCATGCCATGCCTCCTTGTCCATCACCAGCTCCTGGAGCTTACCCAAACTCACGTGCATCGAGTTGGTGATGCCATCCAACATCTCATCCTCTGTCGTCCCCTTCTCCTCCTGCCCCCAATCCTTCCCAGAATCAGGGTCTTTTCCAATGGGTCAGCTCTTTGCGTGAGGTGGCCAAAGTGTTGGAGTTTCAGCCTCAGTATCAGTCCTTTCAATGAACACCCAGGACTGGTCTCCTTTAGGATGGACTGGTTGGATCGCCTTGCAGTTCAAGGGACTCGCAAGAGTCTTCTCCAACACCACAGTTCAAAAGCATCAATGCTTTGGTGCTCAGCTTTCTTCACAGTCCAACTCTCACATCCATACATGACCACTGGAAAAACCACAGCCTTGACTAGATGGACCTTTGTTGGCAAAGTAATGTCTCTGCTTTTTAATGTGCTATCTAGGTCGGTCATAACTTTCCTTCCAAGAAGTAAGCATCTTTTAATTTCATGGCTGCAATCAGCATCTGCAGTAATTTTGGAGCCAAAAAAAAAATAAAGTCCTACACTGTTTCCACTGTTTGCCCATCTATTTCCCATGAAGTGATGGGACCAGATGCCATGATCTTAGTTTTCTGAATGTTGAGCTTAAGCCAAGTTTTTCACTCTCCTTTTTCACTTTCATCAAGAGGCTTTTTATCCTCTTCACTTTCTGCCATAAGGGTGGTGTCACCTGCATATCTGAGGTTATTGATATTTCTCCAGGGATCTAGTTAAGAGTTCAATAAATGTTAGTTTTTATGGTTAAATCAAAATATTGGATGGATGGCCCTGTGAAATAGGCCAGATGCAGAAGATTACTGCTTTAGCTTGTTTGGGCTGCTGCTCTAACAAAAACCACAGATGGGGTGGCTTATGAATAACATAAATGCATTTCTCAGGACTTCCCTGGCAGTCCAGTGGTTAAGACTCTGCTCTTTCAATGCAAGGGGCATGTGTTTGAACTTCCTTAGCTCCTGGCAAGGTCCAGGAACTAAGATCCCACAAGCTAAGTGGCATGGCCAAGAAAATTTTTTTTTTCTTTTTAATGTATTTCTCACAGTTCTGGAGGCTGCAAGTCCACGATTAGGGTAAGTGGTTGGCTGAGGGCGCTCTTCTGGGTTGTAGACTTCTCATTGTATCCTCCTCACATGGGCAGAAGAGGTGAGGCATCTCTCCGGAGCCTCTTTTATAAGGGCAATAATCCCAACCTTAGGGCACCACCCTCATGACCTAATGATCTCCCAAAGGCCCTACCTCCTAACACCGTCATCTTGGGGGTTACACTTCTTTTCTTTACATGCATATATATCTATATTTTTAGCTTCTTTTCCTTTATGGGTTATTACAAGATACTGAGTCTAGTAGGCCCTTGTTGGTTATCTATTTTATGTATGTGTGTGTGTGTGTGTGTGAGTGTGTGCGCATGCTGTGGTTTCCCTCATATACGGGTGGTGTCAGTGGTAATTAATCCGTATGCAGTGCAGGAGATGCAGGTTTGATCCCTGGGTCGGGAAGATCCCCTGAAGGAAGGCATGGCAACCCACTCCAGTATTCTTGCCTGGAAAATCCCATGGACAGAGGAGCCTGGCAGGCTACAGAGGTCCGTGGGGCTGCAGAGTTGGACACAACAACTGATTGGGCATGCAAGCATACCTATGTTAATCGCAAACTCCTAATTTAATCTTCCCCCTTCCTCTTTGGTAACCATCAGTTTTTGTTTTGTTTTTTTTCCTTATGTCTGTGGGTCTATTTCTGTTTTGTATATAAGTTCATTTGTATTATTTTTTAAGATTCCACAGGTAGTGATATCTTATGATCTTTGTCTTTATCTGACTTCACTTAGTACAATAATTTCTAGGTCCATCCATGTTGCTGCAAATGGCATGATTTCATTCTCTTTTTTTTGTCACTGAGTAATATTTCTTATATAAATATACCACATCTTCTTTATCCATTCCTCTGTTGATGGATATTTAGGTGGCTTCCATGTCTTGGCTATTGTAAATAGGGCTGCAAGGTAGATTTCAACATATGAAATTGGATGGGGGGGAGGGGATGCAAATACTCAGACTATCACAGTCACATATTGTAGGATTCCATTTGTCTGAAAACATCCAGAATACGCAAATCCTTAGAGACAGAAAGTAGACTAGTGGCTGCCAGGATCCGGTGGGAGGGGACACAGAGTGACTGCTGGATGGGTGTGGGGTTTCCTTTGGGAAGATGATGAGAAAGATTTGAAAGTACCTAGAGGCGACGGCTGTGCAATATTGTGAAGTTACTAAATGCCGTTGTGTCATACACTTTAAAACGGTTGGTTTTTATGTGAATTTTTACCTCAAAAATTGTTTTCCATTCGTACTTTGGAAAAAAAAAATGGATGGAATATATCTTGATGTCCTTCTCAGGCTGCAAAGCCTTGAGACTTCGTTGTCCTGGATAGATTGGGCCCTTCCCTCTTCCAGGGACTGATAAATCACCCCTACCCTGGGCCTTAGCTGGCTTGGCTTACAACTCATCCCCTGGGTCTTGCAATAATTAGCTGTGGGTCTTTGGAGCTCAGTGTCCTTGTCTGTACCAAGAGAGCCTTGGACCCATTGGTTTCTCTCTTTTTTTGGCCATGCTGTGAGGATTTCAGGGGCTTCCCGGGGCTTCCCAGATGGCTCAGTGATAAAGAGTCCACTTGCCAATGCAGGAGACGCTGGTCTAATCCCTGGGTTGGGAAGATCCCCTGGAGAAGGAAATGGCAACAGATGCCAGTATTTTGGTCCCAAAAATCTCTCGGTCTGAGGAACCTGGCCGGCTATGGTCCACGGGGTTACAAAGAGTCAGACACAACCAAGTGACTGAGCACGCATGCACACACACATGTGAGGCTTGTAGGATCTTAGTTCCCCAACCAGGGGTTGAACCTGGGCTATGGCAGTGAAAGTGCTGAGTCCTAATCACTGAATCTCCAGGGAATTCACTGGTTTCCAATGAGTCGTCAGATTTCGCAGGCCCAGGCATTACTTGAGCCCAATGCTGAAGTTGAAGCTCCAATCCTTTGGCCACCTGATGCGAAGAGCCAACTCCCTGGAAAAGACCTTGATGCTGGGAAAGAATGAGGGCTGGAAGAAAAGATGGCGACAGAGCATGAGATGGTTGGATGGCATCACCAGCTCAACGGATGTGAGTCTGAGCAAACTCCGGGTGACGGTGAGAGACAGGGAAGCCTGGCGTGCTACACTTCATGGGGTTGCAAAGAGTCAGACATGACTTAGTGACTGAACAACAAAACAACAGGTGGTACCCCCTTCACCCTACCCTTCCCCCTCTAAATGCAGACTCCCTCCCAGCTCTAGCAGGATTTTGCACAGAGCCTGGGAATCAGCATTCAGACACTCGCCCCCATATTGGACTGCAGACTCTAACAGCTCTCGAAGTCAGGCTACCTGCTCCTCACTCCTCTCAGAAAGGAAGGCTGAGGCCCTTTGGACTTTTCTCCCGGGATCCAGCTGGCTGCACACAGTGATGGGAGGGACCAGGCACTCCAGGTCTCTAGCCCCAGGCGGTCAGAGGTGGTCATTGTCTGCAGACTCACAATGTCCTGGTCCTTTGGGCTGGCCACCTTCAGAGATGGTGCCCACACAGTCACAGGAACAAATTGTGTGGTTATCTGCCTTCAGAGCTGGTTTCTGACAGGGCCTCATCCTTCACAGCCCCAGGGCAGCCCAGCGTCCCCTCGGCCTCCCCCATCTGTGGCTTGGCTTGCCTCTGACCAGGGCTCTCTAAAGACAAAAGCTAATAATCACGGTAATAAAGGCTCCCCAACATAACTGCCTCTCAATACATCGTCCAGACCCATGCGAAGGACTTTTGTCACGCTATTTGTTCGTTTCTTGATTTTTTGGTTTAGTTTTTTGTTTGTGCTCTGCTGGATGTGGGATCTGGCCAGGGATCGAACCCGTACCCCCTCCAGGGGCAGCACAGTCTTAACCACTGGACTGCCAGGAAAGTGCCCTCTCACACGGTTTTGTTTCATTCTCTTACACCACTGGGGTGGAAACTCCATCCTGTTTCAGACTGGAGGATCTGAGACTTGGAGGTGGAATGCTTCGTCCAAGGTCAGCTAAGGAGTGGGCAGGCTCATCTCTCTGGCCCCGCCCCCTCTGCCTTTGACCATTTGATGTTGTTGGTCAGTCGAGATGCTGAGTCTGACTCTTTGTGACCCCATGGACTGCAGCACGCCGGGCTTCCTTGTACTTCACTGTCCCTGGAGTTTGCTCAGACTTGTGTCCATTGGGTCGATGATGCCATCCAACCATCTTGTCCTCTGCCATCCCCTTCTCTTCCTGCCCTCAATCTTTCTCAGCATCAGGGTCTTTTTCAATGAGTCCATCGTCTTAGCCTATCTCCCTGGAAGCATCAAATGTCTTTCTCTGCAGGTCACCTGAGCTCCTGGACACCTATGGGGTCCCAGGGCAGGGCCTGGAGTGGTGGCAGGGTCGACTTCCTTGGAAAACAGCTCCCATAGCCTTGGCTGGATCTGGGCGAAGGGCACTGTCCGACTCTCCCTGTTCTGGGCCTCAAGAAACCTGAGTTACATGTTGCACCACAAGCTGCAGGGACCAGACAGCCTACAGCTGGGGGAGGTGGGGCAGAGCAACCCAGACAAGCTAGCTTTTAAATAAATAACTAGAGAGGTAGGAAAGGAAGGTCTGGGCCAGTCTCCAGTATCCCCAGTTGCAGCTTCCCAGCCAGGCCAGAAAGCATGAAGTCCCCATAATTCTTGGCCCTGATAGACCCAAGGGTTCTGCTTTCTCCTTTCCTTCCTATTTCTTAAAGACTCAACCCACACTCCCAGAGTCCCTACTGTGTGCCTGGCCCCATGCAGGGTGATGCCTGGGGGGATTCAACAGTGGTTGAGAAGGTCCCCATCCCCAGTCCAAGGGAGGGCACAGACTCATCCCCAGAGAGTGACCACCCAGAGTGGGCAGGGCTGGATGGGGGTGTCCAAGGCGCTGGTGGAGACTAGAGGGACACCTGAGCCAGCCTCAGGGTCATGGAGACTCCGGGGATGCCTCAGGGGAAATCTGAAGATCTTAGTTACTTGAAGAGAAAAGCATGTGAGAAGAAGAGGTGAGGAAACAGGTCTAAAAATTTAAGGAGGGAGATCACGCAGGGCTCCTTCGGCCACCGTTTTTCAAGCTGTTTTCAATTAGAGACACCATAAAGTGTTTATTTTGCATGCAACATAGTATGTATATGAACAAGTATGCACACATACATAAATTAAAATTTCATAAAACAGTAATGACTTGTACAATATGTTCTATTTGACCTTTTTTCACTTTTTTAATCGGAGTATAATTCCTTTTCAATGTTGTATTAGCTTCTGCTGTACAACGAAGTGAATCAGCTATATGCATGCATGTATCCCCTCCTTCTCAAACCTCCCTCCCACACCCCTCCTCTATTTGACATTTTGAAAAATGAACTACTTGGAACCCACTACTTTATTTCATGCCCTACTAATAGGTTAACACTGGGGTTTGAAAATATAGTTGTCCAGGCTGTGCTTAGAACACGCGGACTCCAATCAAAGGAGGGGAGTTCTAGAATCAGCAGGTGTGATGTCTTAGGTCTGCTCAAGGATTCTCCCATCCTCCTATCCCTCTAGGCACATGGTGGGATTGTACTTCCCTCCCTTTGGAAGACAGCCTTGAAGCCCAGGAAGCTGCATTTCAACAGACAACAGGAGCTGTGAGACTTGGGAAATTTAAGAAACAGTGACACAGTGATAAACCCCGAGAGGACAAGGCAGAATCTGCCTTGGCCATTGCACAGACCCCAGAAGGACCCAGCACAGAGCTGGGTGCTTAGATAACATGTGCTCAAGGAATGATTTTCACTTCAGTCTTTTTATTTCTGTCTACCTGATCTAAGGCTTACCTGGTGGCTCAGTGGTAAAGAATCTGCCTTCAGTGCAGGAACCACAGGAGATGTGGGTCCAATCCCTGGGCCAGGAAGATCCCCTGGAGGAGGGCATGGCAACCCACTCCAGTATTCTTGCCTGGAGAATCCCATGGACAGAGGGTCGCAAAGAGTCGGACATGACTGATAGCGCTTACCTCTCCAGCTTCATTTCTCAGTGATCTCCTCTGCTTCCACTCTGGCCAGATGGAGCTGTTCTTGGTTTCATAAATTTCCCATCTCCAGGTCTTTGCCCTTGCTGTGTCCTCTGCCTGTTTCCTTTTCCTCCTCTCTTCACTGTCTGGCTCTGACATCCTTCCAAATGCAGCTCAAATGTCCCCTCCTGCAGGAAGCCTTCCCTGACTCCATTTCCCAAGCTGGGTTTCCCCTCTGAGCTCCTCCATTCCAGCCCTACTCACTCTGGGTCATCACTGTCTATCTATCCCACTGGATTCTGAACCCAAGGAGAGTAGGAACTAGGCTTGTCTCAGCCACCGCTGGATCCCCAGTGCCACCCAGCACAGGGCACACAGTAGGTACTCAGAAAAGGTCCGGTGAATGCATGAATGCAAATCTGAAGTAGGAGGAGAGGCCTGATCACAGGCCTGATGGAGAAGGCTGAAGCCCTGGAGTTTACTCAATCCCTCCCGAGGTCAGACACCTAGTCCTCTCAGGGAGGATGAAGTTCAGAACTATGCCCATTTCACAGGCGGCAAACTGAGACCAAAAAGGGTCTTGTTCTCATCCCAGCCTCCTCCTGGACCCTCTCACCTCCTTCTCAGAGTCTTTGTTTTTTTTTTTCTAATGATGAAATCTCAATCTGGGTAGGAGGTTTGGCTGAATAGCAAGAAAGCTGGCCGAGACTAGTTGTCTGTTTTTCTCTCCAAGTCTGAGGAGGACGTGGGGTGGGGCATTCCTGGCCAATCCTGAACCAACCCTCAAACCCTACCCTCATGGCTGGGACCCACTCTACTTCCTGAAGGTTCTGGGATTCTACGATCTCTGGTTCTGGAGCCTTCTCCCTTCCTCCCCTCCCTGTCTGGCACTCCTGTAGGTGGCCAGTGACTAGACCAAGGCTGGCCCACGCTCATGTTGTCCAACTGGCCTGGGTTGCTTCTCCATTGCCAGGGTCTCTAATTACCAGGAAGGCTGCCAGCAGCTTGCTGGCCCCCAGCCTGGCCACCTGGTGCTGGGTCCCACCTGGGACCTCTCAGGCTCTTTTGCTCAGTGGTCCCTGGGGCCTGAACATTCCTCGGCAGAAGCACCAGTCTGTGTCTGTGGGAACTCACAGAGAGGTTTTTTTTTCGCTTTCACTCTTAGGTATAATGTTGATATCAAAAAGTCATCGGAGCTTAAAATACCATGAGGTTATGACTTGCCAGACACCAAGCCAAGCATTTTACACACATGAACTTGGTTCACCTTCCGTGACCTTGGAGGCACATGCTACCCTTTAAGCCCATTTCACAGTCAGGCAAACTAAGGCTGGAGGATTGAGTGACTTGCTGAAGGTCATTCAGCTGCTAAGCCATGAGACAAGAAGATGATGGTTTCGTGGCGCGGTGCTGCACTACAAAGCCACAGACTTCCTTCCTGTAAGTTCCCATTCTGAGCAGTTTCTGTGAATTCTTGCAGAGATAGTCAATGCAGAGGAAACATTTATATATATATTTAATTTATTTTAAGTAAATTTTTATTTTAGTTATTTAACTTTATTTAATTACTTATCAATAATTACCTTAAATGTAAATGGGTTGAATGCCCCAACCAAAAGACAGACTGGGTGAATGGATACAAAAACAAGACCCCTATATATGTTGTCTACATATTTTATTTTTATAAATATTTTATTTTAATTAATTAATTAAAATTTTTGTTATATATTTAAATTTTATTTTTATTTAATTTTTTACATCACTGGGAGGCATGTGGGATCTTAGTTCCCATCTACCTAACAGGACTGAACTCGAGCTTCCTGCAGTGGAAGCACAGATTCTTACAGATTCTTAACCACTGGACCACCAAGGAAGTCCCTATGTACATATTATTATATGTACACATATATATTTTTTTGTTATATAGACTATTTGTTTTTTTCCCCACAGATGGTAGGATGCCCTGTCTTATACACTCCTCCTGCATCTTACCTTTATTTTCTTAGCAATATTTCTTGACCACCTGATTTGGTACTGAAACCTGCCCTCCACCCAGATCCCCATCTGTCTCATTCTATTTGGTGCCTCTCAGTGGGTCAGGAGGGCTTCCGAGGTGGCACTAGTGTAAAGAATCTGCCTGCCAGAGCCAGAGACTCGGGTTCCATCCCTGGGTTGGGAAGGTCCCCTGGAGGAGGGCATGGCAACCCACTCCAGCATTCTTGCCTGAAGAATCCCATGGACTGAGGAACCTGGCAGGCTACAGTCCATTGGGGTCCCAAAGAGTTGGACACGACTTAGTGACTAAACAATAACAACAAAATGTTCCATTCACTGGATGTGTTTTGTTGAATGATTAAAGGAGTGAATTACTGAATAGACAGATGCCTGGCTAAAGAGCTTAGACTTTGTCCTGAGAGAAGTCACTGGGGTGACTAGATTAGATCTGTGCTTTTGAATATTCTAGGCTCTTCTCATGTACTTGTTCCTTCACTCTTTCCCTGGGTTTGGTCCAACCCCTCCCTATCCCAGCTGGGATGCCTCCTCTTCCAGGCAGCCCTCCTTGACCCCCAGTCTGGGTCAAGCATCCCTTCTGGGCTCCTTCAACCCAGCTCTGCTCGCTCTGTGTTGTCACAGTCGGAGGGTGTGTCTGTCACCCTTTCTGGACTGTGATTCTCCAGAGGATAGGGTTAGGACTATCTTGCTCATTCCTGGACCCCTGGCACCACCTATCATAGGGCCCAATGCTGTGATCAGAATAAATGATGGTCCCTGGAAGGAAATAGCTCAGCTTGGGATGGAGACCAACTGTAGGATAGCTGGGGTGTCAGATAAGGGTTGAGGACACCTGAGTTCAAATCTCCTGCCCAGGTAGGAGTGGGGCCACAACAAACCTCATTACCCTGTCTGCTTCCAAGTCACTAAAACAGGATTGATCTCAAAGATTAGTGAACATCTGAAAACCTTTGATAGCATCCACAAAAGGGCACAAACCCTTCCTGCTGCCTTAGAGGTTTGGACCAGGTTCGATCCCTGCTCAGGGAACTAGGTCCCACGTGCCACAACAAGAGCCCGCGTGCTGCAACCAAAGATTCTATATGTTGCGACTCAAAGATCCCACTTGTCTTAACGAAAAGTTTCCACGGGCCACAGTGAAGATCAAAAATTCCACGTGCAGAAGCTAAGACCAGGGCAGCCAAATAAATTAATTAAATAAATATTTTAAAAAGAGAGAGTTCTTCCCAGATTGTCCCAGTGGGCTCCTTCTTGTCGTTCAGATCTCATGGCAAATGTCACCCCCTCAGAGTGGTCCATCCTGTACTGTTCTGTCTGTCTCTCCTGGGCAATGAATGGTTTCTCTTTCTCCAGCTCTTATTCCCACCCAAGTTCATTTCCTCATCTTCCCTTGCTAGAATGCTAGTGAGGAGTTTTGTATGAGTTATTATTTTTAAATTTTATTTTAAAAGAATTTATTAAAGAATGGTTGATTAACAATGTTGTGCTAGTTTCTGATCTGCAACAGTGATTCAGATATATATGTATATGATTCAGATGTGTATATATATATTTTTTTTTTTTCCACTAAGGGTTATTGTAAGATATTGAGGGAATTCCCTGGTTGTCCAATGGTTAGGACTCATGTTTCACTGCCAGGGCCCGGATTCAACCTCTGGTTGGGGAACTAAGATCTTGCAAGCCACATGGCACGGCCAAAAAAAAAAAAAAGATAATGAATATATTTCCTGGGCTTTATTTTTAAGTTTTTCCTTACTGTGGAATCCCCAACCCCTTGAACAGTACTGGGCCCCTAGTAATGGCCTGAGGAGTATTTGTGGAACGAACAGAGTGCTGAGGAATTGTCCCCTCGTGTTTTGCATCAGGGGTCTCTGTGTATGCCATCAAATTTATACTCACAGGGACTCTAGGACAAATGAGGAAACTGATGCTTAGCTGATAAGTGGTGGAGCCAGGATTTGAACCAGTCTGTGTGGCTTTAGTGCTCATGCTCTATGACTAGCAGAGAGCCAGGCACGTGGGAGTTTATTGTGAGTGCTGAATGAAGACAAATTTAGACTCGGAGGGTGGGGTGAGGGATGGGGGCTTTCTGAAGTAGGAGGCGTGGAATCTGGGAGAATTTAGGAGGGAGAGCATCCAAGAGACCCAGGAAGGAGGTCCATATGGCCACCTGTGCCTGGGTGGTGGGGTCTTCATGTTCTGGGCAAATTCTCAGCTCGGTTTGGCCCCTTCAGTTCTTGCCAGATGTCCTTATAAGCTCTCAAAGCTCCTGTCTAGGCAGGTCCAGGGCTAGGGCTGGCTGAGACCAAGTGACCAGGAGAAATAACTCACCACCAGGGGCCAACACCATCTGGAGCTGGTTGGGGACTCCCAAACCATGTTCTTCAATAATAATGACAATAACAATAATAGGGTCTTCCTTGGTGGTCCAGTGACTAAGAGTCTGCATTCTCAACGCAAGGGGCCCAGGTTCAAATCCTGGTCAGAGAACTAGGATCCCACATGCCACAAGGAAGATCAAAGATCCCGCATGCCACAACTATGACCTGGTGCAGCCAAATAAAATATTTTAATAAAATAATAATGCTTATTTATTGCTTCTGGGAAGAAAAGCTATGACAAATGTAGGCACTGTATTAAAAAGCAGACACATTACTTTGCCAACAAAGTGATGGCAAACAGTCAAAGTTATGGTTTTTCTAGTAGTCACATATAGATGTGGGAGTTGGACCATAAAGAAGTCTGAGTGCCAAAGAATTGATGCTTTCAAACTGTGGTGCTGGAGAAGACTCCTGAAAGTCCCTTGGACAACAAGGAGATCAAAGTGGTCAATCCTAAAGGAAATCAACCCTGAATATTCACTGGAAGGACTGATATGAAGCTGAAACTCCAATACTCTGGCTGTCTGATGCAAAGAGCTGATTCATTGGAAAAGACCCTGATGCTGGGAAAGATTGAGGACAGGAGAAGGGAGTGATAGCGTCAATGACTCAATGGACATGAGTTTGAGCAAACTCCAGGAGATAGTGAAGGGCAGGGAAGCCTGGCATGCTGCAGTCCGTGGGGTTGCAAAGAGTTGGACATGAGTGAGTGGCTGAACAGCAACAACAAATATTTTAGAAAGATAGTGACAACAAATAGTTAACTTTATTAGGGGTTAACCTATACCCCATCTAAATACTTTGAATGTAGGGTTTCATTTGATCGGTCTGAGCTACTATTGTTCTCCCCATTTTACAGACTTACAAGTGAAAACAGGCTTATAGAGGTGGTGATTTGCCTAAGGCCCCACAGTTGCTTCAGAAGGAAGCCTGTGAGATGATCACTATCAATAGTCTTTACAAGTGTGAACACCTGATACGTTATCAGAGAACAGTCCACATGGGAAGGAAGTAGGATTTCAACATGGCCAGGAGAAGCAGGAGATCACAACTGATTCCCTTTAAGGGTAGGGTCTTGAGAGGCAGGCTTGCAACTCCCAGGTCCCTTCAGGTGTGGCTTCAAGGTGAGTGACTTCCTCTGGCCATAAGGCCCAGTTTTGCCCATCTGGAGAATGGGTATATTCAGTTCAGTTCAGTTCAGTTCAGTCGCTCAGTCGTGTCCGACTCTCCGCGACCCCATGAATCACAGCACGCCAGGCCTCCCTGTCCATCACCAACTCCCGGAGTACACTCAAACTCATGTCCACAGAGTCGGTGATGCCATCCAGCCATCTCATTCTCCGTCGTCCCCTTCTCCTCCCGCCCCCAACCTTTCCCAGCATCAGAGTCTTTTCCAGTGAGTCAACTCGTCTCATGAGGTGGCCAAAGTATATTAGTGGACCCAATTTCCCCAAGCAGTTATGGAGATTCCAGTGAAATCAGGCATATGCATTTGTCAAAAACTAGCAGGCATCACTAATAGGTTTGCACATTCTGTGAGAAAGGACCGTGTACAGGGAATTCACTGGTGGTCAAGTGGTTAGGATTCAGCACTTTCATTGCCCAAAACGTGGGTTCAAGCCCTAGTCAGGGAGCTAAGATCCCACAAGCCAGAAAGCATGCCCCCCCAAAAAAAGAGGACTGCATACAAATATTGAACGCTGATTAATAAATGCATCCTGAATTGTTTAGAGAGAAAGGGCCCTGATATTTGCAACTTACTTTGACATGTATCCAAAGAAGGTAAATGGGTAGATGACTAGAGAAAGATAAATGGATAGAAATTGTATATAGAAGTATGGTGAAATAACTCTAGACTCGAGGTCTAGGCTATATGGATGTTCACTGTAAAATCCTCTAAATTTTTTTTTAAGTAATTAATTTATTTTTTATTGGAGGCAAATTATTTTACAATATTATATTGGTTGGTTTTGTCATATATTGACATGAATTCGCCCCGGGTTTACATAAGTTCCCCCTCCTGAACCCCCCTCCCACCTCCCTCCTCCCTAAATTTTTTTGTATGGTTGAAAATTTTCATAATAAAAAGAGGAAAATATTTGATGAAAGCAAAAGCCTTAGATTAAACTGAATCACCATTTAAAATAGATAACTGCAAATCTCCTACTTAGGGGGAAGTGGATTACAGTCTTAATTGCCATTAATCGACACATGTGGGGCTCTGAACTGAGATCCTTTATTCTGAAAATTATTAACATCATTCAATCACTCCATCTTATTTAACTCTTACACCAATCACGTGAGGGATCTGTATTTTACTTTGACATCGAGGAATGGACAACGAGGAACAAAAGACTGGAATTTAAGGCGGAAGGAGCTAAACGGATTTACACGATAAGCCCCCCGCGGATTACCTGGCACTTTCTAGATGGCTTCAGGGATTTTTGTGGTTTAAAGCCCCCAATCGTAGCCTTTGGCGGGAGTAACAAACCTCCTTGCAGCGCCCCGCCCCTGAGGGCCCCCCACGCCCCACCCGGACCCCGCCCCTGAATACAAACTCGGTGATTTCGCCTTCCCTCGGGGTGACTTGGCCCCACCCCGGCCCTAAGCCCCGCCCTATAAGCGCGAGAGCCAATCGGCAGCGGCGCGCTGGTCCCCCGCTCTCTCAGGCCTCGCCCCGGGATTCTTAGTCCCGCCAGCTTCCGCCAAAGCCGCTCAGAGCCACGCGGCGCGCGCGGGCGGGTTGGTGAAGGCTAGCAGCTGTTTGCTCCCAGGGTCTCGGGCCGCCACCTTCGGCACCCCAGGGCTCCAGTCTTCCTTCCGGGACTCAAGAACCTGGCCCCCTCTCTTCCCGGAGCTCCGTCTTCTGGCCCTCAGACTCAGACTCCGCAGCCCTCTGTTTCCAGGACCCCGCCAACCTCCAGGTCCCCGCCTCCCGGATCCAGGCGTCCCGGATCTGAGCCACCAGGACCTAGCCTCTTGAAGACCTCCGCCGCCTGGACGTCTTCAACCCTGCCGGAGCCGAGGACCCCAGGGTCCCATTTCGAGAAACTCCCGTATTCCTAACCCCTACGGTCAAGAACGCCAGCGCTCCCACCTCCCAGCTTTCAGCGCCGGGCACAGACCGAGAACAGAGGAACCCCAGCGCCCAGCCAAGGGACTCTCAAACATCTCAGCTTCTAAGAGCCAAGGAACTTGAGCGCTGTGAACTCACAACTGCAAAGAACTCTTGAAAGTTCTAGCCTCCGGACTCTGTTAAAGTTTTAAGGAACGTCAGCGTCCTGAGAAGGAACCCCAAGCGCTCCCAGCTTGCAGGCGCTAAGGAACCCCAGCGGCGTTCATCATGATGGCTGATCCGCCTAAGGGAGACCCCAAAGGGTACGCGGCGGCGGAGCCCACCGCCAACGGTGTCTCGACGTTGGTCCCCATAGAGGACGCAGGCTCGGTAAAAGGCGGCCGTTGCGGTTCCTGGGATCAGGTGCGTCGCTGCCTTCGCGCCAACCTGCTGGTGCTGCTGACGGTGGTGGCCGTGGTGGTCGGCGTGGCGCTGGGGCTGGGGGTCTCGGGAGCCGGCGGCGCGCTCGCCCTGGGCCCCGCGCGCCTGGAAGCCTTCTCCTTTCCGGGAGAGCTGCTTCTGCGCCTGTTAAAGATGATCATCTTGCCGCTGGTGGTGTGCAGCCTGATTGGCGGCGCCGCCAGCCTGGACCCGAGCGCCCTCGGCCGCCTGGGCGCCTGGGCGCTGCTCTTTTTCCTGATCACCACACTGCTAGCGTCGGCGCTCGGCGTGGGCTTGGCGCTCGCGCTGCAGCCGGGCGCCGCCTTCGCCGCCATCAACACCTCGGTCGGGGCCATGGATCCGGTGGAAGAGGCCCCCAGCAAGGAGGTGCTCGATTCGTTCCTGGATCTTGTGAGGTCAGAGCCCGCCCTACCAGGTGGAGGGGTGGGAGGTAGGGGTGCTTCAGCCTGGTGGGAAGGGCAGTCGCCACGCGGACGGAAGAGGGTTTGGGGTTCTGGGTTGTGGGGGCCGGGACATCCCCAGGGCCTCAGGAAAACGGGGTGGGATAGTTGTGGGGGCTCTGGGGAGGGTCAGGGAAGGGAGGGTGAGGTTTCTAAATGTGAGGACTTGGGTGCATAAACCGGACCCCACAGCAGGAGAGTGATAGGCATGGAAGTCTTAGGAGTGATGCTTGGCAGGCGGGGTGGTGGGGAGGGGGTGTTGAGGGGGGGCCTAAGAGGGCCTCTGCTGTGAAGGGGGAGGATGCTGAGGGGATATTGGAAGGGAATCTGAGTGTTGGAGGGCCCCAGAATGAGATTTCTGGATAAAGATTTAAGTCCCCTGTCCGGATAAAAGTTTTGGGAGCGGCTGCATCAGGGGGCCTTCAGGACTTGAGGAGATTGGAGGGGACCCCCCCCAACCGAGCCTCTTTTCCCCGACTGGTTCCTCTGTGCTGGGCCCTGCGCGCTGCCACCTGTGCAGCCTTTCCATCCCATTTCCTGTTCTGTCTGGTTCCCGGCCGCCCTCCACTGGCACTTGGCTGCCCAGAGAGGGGGCAGATTCTTTTCCTTCGGGCTTTTGCTCCCTGCTCCTCAAGAATGGCTCTTCTCCCTTTTAAGGAGGGCGGATGGTCTGGGTCCACGTGACGTTGCCTCTGAGGGCTGCTGATTCAGTGTCTCCAGGTTGGTTGGGGACTTCCTGCAAGTGGCAGAAGGAAATGACGAGTCATGGAACAGGGTTCCCCCCTGGCCTCTTGGCATCAGTGCAGGCTGATATTGGGGGGAAGACTTGGTGTCCAGAAGTTAACGTGGGTGGGCACCTCTCGGCTCAGGCAGATAGCTGCGTCCTGACACAACCCTGGCTGGCCTGGGTGAGTACAGGCTGACCTGCAGACAGACAAAGCCACCTGAAGGCTGTTTTTATGTGTGCAAGCTTTGCTGTTGTGCCAGATCCACATAACGCACTTGGCCAGTCACTCAACAATTGACCTGGAACATCTCAGAACCGCCCAGCTTTATAAGCAGCTGACGCACAGCTGGACACAGGCATGCAGACACGCAGCTGTGCCCACACACACTGGGCACTGCCACCTTTTCAGCCCGAACAGCCATTCACTGATGCTGCTGATCACACCAACATGTGGAACACTGCCTAAACACAGCTCAAGAGCACACAGACACTCACATCCATCTTCAGGGTCACACATCTCTAAACACTAAACTGCACCCCCACAACTGACAAACTGTTTACCAGTCACCAGCAACAGCTGCGTACCCATGGCTTTAGTGAGAAGGGAGGATTTAAAGTTACCGAGTGGTTAGGACCGGAGAAGGCAATGGCAAGCCACTCCAGTACTCTTGCCTAGAAAATCCCATGGATGGAGGAGCCTGGTAGGCTGCAGTTCGTGGGGTCGCTAAGGGTCGGACACGACTGAGCGACTTCACTTTCACTTTTCACTTTCACACATTGGAGAAGGAAATGGCAACCCACTCCTGTGTTCTTGCCTGGAGAATCCCAGGGACGGGGGAGCCTGGTGGGCTTCCGTCTATGGGGTCACACAGAGTCGGACACGACTGAAGTGACTTAGCAGCAGCAGCAGCAGCAGTGGTTAGGACTGTGAAACCAGCCAGCAGGGCTCAAATCCCAGCTCTGCCACTTCTGCCAGTTTCTTCACCTGTCAGTGCCTCAGTTTACTTTCCTGTCAAATGGAGATAATAGGGCCCCAACCCAAGGGCTGTTGGGAGGATGAAATGAGTTGATTTATATACAACACTTAGTCCAACGCCCGTAGTTGCCTTCGCTGTTATTTTGTCTTAACCTGAGAGACAGGGGGCCGCTGTCTGACTCCCTCACATGCTCCGTGGGGTTTAATGCATGCCACTGTACCCTAAATCACACCCAGACACCCTCACACAAGAGTGGCCACATAAACAAAGATGCCTTCACGACTGCACAGCCAATCCTTGTCACTTTCTTACCAACACACCCAGATCTTCTCCACACCCTGCAACCCTCCAGCCAGCCCCCAGGGCCAGCCCTTCCTCAGGCCTGCAGGAGGAAGTGGCTGATGCAAGATGTCTAGGGTGTTGAGGCTGCTACAAGGGTGGAGCCAAGGCCTTGTAACCCTGCCCCAGACGGCATGAGAAGGGCATGGGAAGCTGGCATTCATCAGTCTCAATCAACACTCCCTTGGGGCTAGAACACTAGTCTCCTGGGGCCCCAGGAGTCCAGCTCAGTCTCCCCACACCCTGGAAAAATGTGTAGGGCCAGGTCCATCTCTGCCTGGCTGAACCTGGCTGAGGCATGATTGGGGACCACGTCTGGGTACAAATGGGGCCTCTAAGGTTCCCTTCACCCCAAGAAGCCAACCCAGTAACCCTGATACCCCCTGGTCTCCTGCCTTATCTAATACTCCCTCTCCCGACCCCGCCCATGTTTCTCTCTGCAGAAATATCTTCCCCTCCAACCTGGTGTCTGCAGCCTTCCGCTCAGTGAGTCCTTGGGGGTGTCCCTCAGTGTTGGGGGGCTGGGCAAGGAGGGAGACAGGCAGTTGCAGCCGCTGGATGCCTGATTTTGGGTGGCGCCTGGAAAAACACACGCGCCTACCTATTTATAGCCATAGTGCGGGGCTCCTGGATGACCTATGAAAGAAACCCATCCACGTCTCTCATGAGAAAATGGGTTCTGAACCCCGTCTGGGTTCTAATTCTAGCCGGGTGAGCCTGAGCAAGTGCCTTTACCTCTGCGAGCCTCACAGTTTCCACCTCTGGAAAATGGGGGTATGAATGGTCCTACTGCAGTAGGGTTGCTGGTGGGATGCCTCGGGTGGGCTTTGAGTATTACCAGAGCCGGGGTGGGGTGGGGGAGCCTCAATGACAACTGACAATAACTGACCCTGACTCTCCCCAACCCCTCCTGCAGTACACTACCTCCTATAAGGAGAAACTGTTCAACGGCACCCTGGTGAAGGTAAGAGGTGGCAAGGGTTGGGGTGGGCGGGGGGCTGCACCTTGGCCCATTGCTGTGGATTTTTCATTTTGTTCTTACCCCTGTCTTGTCTGCCCTCTGAGTCTTCTAGCGTTTGGGGTGCAGATATTTTAAATTATCTGAAGCCCCTCCCCAATTTCTGTCTTTTTTGCCTTTCTGGAATCTCCATTTTGCCCTTCTTCCTCCCTACAGCCATGCTCTGAAATGGGTTGTTATTCTCACCCCCACCCCCCTTCAGCCTGGCTTTCCAAAACGTGAAACTGACCTCTCCTCTCTTCCACCTAAAGCCCTCTCATGCTTCTGAGTGCCCTTGGAAGAAAGCCCAGGCTCCTCGCCATAGTCCATGGGGCTCTGTGAGGTCCCATCCCTGCCCATCCGCCCACCCCGCCCCATCTTGTGACTCTGCCCGGCCCATTCTACTCCAGCTTCTTTTCTTCTTTGAATGCCTGAGTTAGAGTCATTTCTAGGTTGTTGCATATTGTTACCTCTCTAGAACCGCTCTCCCTTCCCTGCTTTATCTTGTTCACCCCTGGTCTCCAGGTCTTAGCCGTCTCCTCCAGGAAATCCTCCTGGATCCCCCTCCTCCAAGCTTGGCGGCACTGCCTTCCTCAGTTCCCATACTCCCCTGGGTTCCTCCTTGCCCACTGTGGGTGGTCCTTGGACCTGGACTATGAGCCTTTGGAGGAAGGGGCCCGGGGAATGGTCTTGTCTCTGCTGGGTTCCAGCAGTGCTCAGGACAGGCCCCCAGTCCCTGTGCAGGTTGACTGAATGGCCCCTCCTGTCCCCATCTGTTCTTGCCCAAAGGTGCCCACTGGGGGTGAGGTTGAGAGTATGAACATTCTGGGCCTGGTGGTGTTTGCCATCGTCTTTGGCGTGGCCCTGCGGAAGCTGGGGCCCGAGGGAGAGCTGCTCATTCGCTTCTTCAACTCCTTCAATGATGCCACTATGGTGCTGGTCTCCTGGATCATGTGGTAAGAGAGGGGAGTGGGGACATCTGTTCCTTCAAACCAGATCGTCTAGATTCAAATCTCGCATTGACTGTTCCCTGGCTGTGTGACTTTGGACAAGGGACTTACTCTGTCTGTGCCTTAGTTTCCTTATCTATAAGACGACAGTGCTGTATTCCATGAACCTTCCTGATCCTACTGCTAAGTCGCTTCAGTCGTGTCCAACTCTTTGCAGCCCTTTGTACTGTAGCCCACTAGGCTCCTCTGTCCATGGGGGTTCTCCAGGCAAGAATACTGGAGTGGATTCCCATGCCCTCCTCTAGGGGATCTTCCCAAGCTAGGGATCGAACCTGAGTCTCTTTATGTTTCCTACATTGGCAGGCAGGTTCTTTACCACCAGCATGACATGGCACTGGAAGGTGACAAAAAGACAGCCAGGCTGTGGCGACAGCCTGGCTAACGCATCTCAGTTTTCCAGATTTCATTGTCATCAAATGTTTGCCTTTGGGTCAATGATCGAAAATAGTGCCTGCTTTATAGGGTTATCATGAAGACGAAACGAGTGACTGGGGCGTTAAGTAAAGCACTTGGAAGGTGTTGTAAATATCTCGCGCCTACTGAGCATTCATTTAATGTCAGCTACAATTATTATTAATATGTATGAGCTTTCGTTACATGGCCTCAGATAATGAGGGAAGAAAACAAATGCTGAGGCTTTCGGCTTCACCCTCGCCTCCTCCCTCTGTTGTGTCTCCACATGGTATCACATTGGTTCTTAGCACCCATCCTAGAGCAGAAGGTCAGACATCAAGAGGTGGGGGACTTCCCTGACGGTCCAGTGGTTGACTCTGCTTCCAGGGCAGGCTGGTGAGGGTTTAGTCCCTGGTTGGGGAACAAGAATCCCACATGCCATGCAGCATGACCAAAATAAAAGAAATCAGGAGGTGGGTTAGGGCTGCTGCGTTTCTACCAGATCTCCCACCCCGACCTTGATTCCAGTGTAGCTGACATCTACAAAGCTGCTGTTGGAACTAATAGAAAAAGTTTGTTGTTTAGTCGCTCAGTCGTGTCCGACTCCTTGCAACCCCATGGACTGGAGCCTGCCAGGCAACTCTGTCCATGGGATTTTTCCAAGCAAGAATACTGGAGTGGGTTGCCATTTCCTACTCCAGGGGATCTTCCTGACCCAGGGATGGAGCCTGTGTCTCCTGCACTGGCAGGTGGTTGTTTGTTTGTTTGTTTTTTTACCACCGAGCCACCTGGGAAGCCCAGTAGAAACACTTGGTGGTTAGGTCAGAGTAGGCTCTGCAGCTGGATAGCCTAGTTCCCATCCTGGTGCTGCTACTTGCCAGCTCTGTGCCCTATGACATGTTACTTATCCTGCCATGCCTCAGTTTGCGCATGTGGAAAATGGAATTGATAGTACTGGGCACGAGTGAGTTAATATGTGTAAAGTTCTTGGGTCAGTGCCTGACCCATAGCGTGCCTACAGTAAATAAGCTTAGCTAATATTTGTCAAGTAATGGTATAATTTCTGGGCGCATCCCAGTGGCTAAAGTTCAGGCATTTGGCCAAACCGTGGTACACAGGTGGCTGGAAAACGGTGCTTTTCTTCTGTTACTAAAGAGGAGAAAGGGGCAACCTCCCTAGTGGTCCAATGGTTAAGACTCCACGCTTCCAATGCAGGAGGCCTGGGTTCCATCCCTGGTCAGGGACCTAGGTCCACATGCCGCAACTCACTTTCAGCACAGCCAAATAAATGTTTAAAAAAAAAAAAAGGAGAGGAAAAGGGGTTTGGAAACAAGTAGCCATAGTGATCAGACAGTTGTGGTGATGATGGGAGCCCTCCTGGCAGGGAGGCACGAGCAACCCCTGGGATCTTCACTCCAGGAGTTAGAATAAATTCCAGCTAAGGCTATGGTTCCCGTGGTCATGTATGGATGAGAGAGTTGGACTGTGAAGAAAGCTGATCACCGAAGAATTGATGCTTTTGAACTGTGGTGTTGGAGAAGACTCTTGAGAGTCCCTTGGACTGCAAGGAGATCCAACCAGTCCATTCTAAAGGAGATCAATCCTGGGTGTTCATTGGAGGGACTGATGCTAAAGCTGAAACTCCAATACTTTGGCCACCTCAAGTGACGAGTTGACTCACTGGAAAAGACTCTGATGCTGGGAAAGGTTGGGGGCGGGAGGAGAAGGGGACGACAGAGAATGAGATGGTTGGATGGCATCACCAACTCTATGGACATGAGTTTGAGTGAACTCCGGGAGCTGGTGATGGACAGGGAGGCCTGGCGTGCTGTGATTCATGGGGTCCCTGAGAATCGGACACAACTGAGCGACTGAACTGAACTAAAAGTCTAGTTGTTGTTTAGTTGTCAAGTCTTGAGACCCCCATGAACTGTAGCCCTCCAGGCTCCTCTGTCCCATGGCATTTCCCAGGCAAGAATACTGGAGTGGGTTTCTATTTCCCCCTCAGGGGGATCTTCCCGACCCAGGGATCAAACCTGCATCTCCTGCATTGGCAGGCAACATCTTTACCACTGAGCCACCAGGGAAGCCCAGCTGAAGTCTATAGACTTCACTTATTGGGCACAGAAAGCTTTCAATTCATTTCAACTGGCATCTCATTTAATCCTCCCATAGTTCTTGTGAAGTTGGTAGCATTATGGGTTCCTGTTTTATAGACAGATTTGATTTTGTTTAATGCAATGATAGCTGCAAGAGTCTCAAAATAAAAGCTCCCTCATGGGGTTGTGGTGAAGATTCCATCCTCTTCAAGGGCTCAGCACATCATAAATGCTTCATACCTGGGAGCTGTCATTAAGACATGAGTCACAATCCTTATTTTTCTTTTTTTTTTAATTGGAGGCTAATTATTTTACAATATTATATTGGTTGGTTTTGCCATACATTGACATGAATCCGCCCTGGGTGTACATGAGTTCCCTTCCTGAACTCCCCTTATCCTCCCCTGGGTCATCCCCGCATACCAGCCCTGAGCATCCTGTAACGTGCATCGACCCTGAACTGGTGATTCGTTTCACATATGATAATATACATGTTTCAATGCCATTCTCCCAAATCATCCCACCCTAACCCTCTCCTACAGAGTCCCAAAGACTGTTCTATACATCTGTGTCTCTTTTGCTGTCTCGTATACAGGGTTATCATTTGCATCTTTCTATATTCCATATCGGAGAAGGCAATGGCAAGCCACTCCAGTACTCTTGCCTAGAAAATCCCATGGATGGAGGAGCCTGGTAGGCTGCAGTCCGTGGGGTCGCTAAGGGTCGGACATGACTGAGCGACTTCACTTTTCACTTTCACACATTGGAGAAGGAAATGGCAACCCACTCCTGTGTTCTTGCCTGGAGAATCCCAGGGACAGGAGAGCCTGGTGGGCTTCCGTCTATGGGGTCACACAGAGTCGGACACGACTGAAGTGACTTAGCAGCAGCAGCAGCATATTCCATATATATGCGTTAGTATACTGTAACAATCCTTATTTTTCATGGAGAGACAGTATATTGGTTTAAGTCATGTCAGCTGCTGTAACAAACCCCAGAAAATGTAAATGGTATGCACAGTGGGTGTTTCTTTCCTGGTCATGTGTTAAGTACAGATCTGGTGGGTAACTCCGCTCCAAGTGGTGATGGAACCACCCAAACTTCTTTCACATCCCAGCAGCCCCATGTTCAAGGGGAGAGAGTGGCAGATGACAGGGGAGGTGTCCGAACATCAGCCCATGGTGCAGGGGGTGCTTCCTGACTTTGAGGAAGGCTGAGATGTGCCCAGCACAGTGCCTGGCACAGGGTGAACACATGATCAGAGGTGGCAATCTGTCTCTTGGGCAATTAGGTACGCCCCTGTGGGCATCTTGTTCCTGGTGGCCGGCAAGATCGTGGAGATGGAGGACGTGGGGCTGCTCTTCGCCAGTCTCGGCAAATACATCCTGTGCTGCCTGCTCGGCCACGCCATCCATGGGCTCCTGACACTGCCCCTCATCTACTTCCTCTTCGCCCGCAAGAACCCCTACCGCTTCCTGTGGGGCATCATGACGCCGCTGGCCACCGCCTTCGGGACCTCCTCCAGGTGTGACCTTGGAGTGGACTAGGGCAGGGTTTTTAAGAGTAGGGGATCTGGAGTGGGTGTCTGTCTAAAGACCCCTGGAATTTTGTTTGTGGGACATGGGATCTGGGCACAGAGGTCATGCTTCGGTATTTCTCATAAGGTCCTGGAAAACCCCTCTTGAGAAACTGCTGTCTTGGAGATTTATTCTTCCCTTCCTGAGAAGCCCTCCCCACCCCCAGGCCTGCCCTTGAGGGACTCTAGGACCCTGGATCCAACCTCTCAAAAATCTCCTTCCACCTCTCCTGGGTGGTTTGTCCATCCTCTGGCCCTGCCCCCCCCCCCCCCCCCCCCCCCCCGCCCCGAACCCAACCCTCCCTACAGCAGCTTAGTCGAGGTCTGTTATAGGTAGATAGGGAAGGGGTGTGAGTCAGCAAGCACTCAGAATTTAGGTATGAGTCTTTATGTGTGTTTGGTGAGTAGTGGTCGGTACCCTCCCTGGAGGTCCTGGACTCTATATTTTGGAGTGCTTTAATTCTACGGGATCCCTAGTGCCTTCTGTCTCTGGGAAGAGAAGGCCATGGAGGGCTGGGGAGGGCTGAGGACGGTGGGGGAGGTCTGGGGGTGTGGGCTGGTGGGCGGAGCATGTGCCCCAGTGAGGCGCTGTGGGCGGGGCCTGACCCATGGGCTGGCGGGGGCGTGGTTTGGGCGGTGGGCGGGGCCCGGCCCAGGGAGCGAGCGCTGACTCATTTCTGTGGTCCCTCGCAGCTCCGCCACGCTCCCACTGATGATGAAGTGTGTAGAGGAGAAGAACGGAGTGGCCAAACACATCAGCCGCTTCATTCTGCCTATTGGTGCCACGGTCAACATGGACGGTGCTGCACTCTTCCAGTGTGTGGCTGCAGTGTTCATTGCACAGCTCAACCACCAGCCCTTGGACTTCGTGAAGATTATCACCATCCTGTGAGTGTGGGGTGGATGTGGCGAGGACCCCAGACCCACCTAACCCCTCCCTTGACAACAGAGAAAACCTGGGCGGAGCAGCCGCACCCCCGCAGCTTCTCCCACTACCGAGGGACCTCCTCGTGACCTCCCTTCTCCTCCACCAGGGTCACGGCCACAGCATCCAGTGTGGGAGCGGCGGGCATCCCATCTGGAGCGGTGCTCACTCTGGCCATCATCCTCGAGGCCGTAAACCTGCCGGTTCATGACATCTCCTTGATCTTGGCCGTGGACTGGCTAGTGTGAGTGTTGGTTTGGGATTTCAGGGTTTGCTCAGGGGTGCTCCTGGGGAAGGGAATGAGCAAGAGGGTCATTGATAGCCTCTGAGCAGAAGAGGAGAGGAAGGAAGGAATTCTAGAAGAAAGGGGAAGGGATCTAGAGTGTTCCAACCAGAGGGAAGGGAGGGATCTTTGGGGTTCCAAGAGGAACCCAAAAAATGTAGCATGCCCTGGTAGTTAATGGAGCAGACTCTTCAATCAGGCTCTCAGATCAGCTGTTGCTGGCTATTATGACCTTGGACATAAGATATGTAAGATTATTACACATAATATTATGTATAACTTTATCACACATAAAAACTTAATCTCCTTGTGTCTCAGTTTCTCCATCTGTAAAATGAGAATAGTTCTCCTGAAGGACTAGATAACTTAATACAAGCAGCTTTCTTAGAACAGTAAGTAGTAAGTGCTACATCATTGTTAGCCATCATGATGAAGTATTAAGAACCTAAAAGATTAGAAGACAGTTTGGTTTCAAAACTTGGAGAGTTACCGTGTATCTTAGCAATACCACTCCTAGGTTTAAACCCAAGAGAATTGAAAACATGGCCACAAAAACTTGTACATGTTGTTCATGGCAGCACCATTCATAATAGCAAACAGGTGGAAACAAACCGAAAACTGATCAGTTGATAAATGGATAAACAAAGTGTCATATGTGCATACAATGGAATATTACCCAGCAATACAGTGGAATGAAGCAGTGATAAAAACATACAGAACATATGACCCTTGATTATGCTAAGTGAAAGAAACCAGACACAAAGGACCACATTGTATATGATTCCATTTATATGAATTGTTCAGAAGAAGCAGATCTATAGACAAAGTAGATTAGTGATTGCCTAGAGCTGCAGGGTGGGAGGAAATGGGAAATAACTGCTTAATGGATACAAGGGTTTCTTTCTGCTGTGATGAAAATAATCTGAATTAAATAGTGGTGATTGCCTAACTCTGAAAAGAAACTAAAACCCACTGAGTTGTATGCTTTTACAGGGTGAATTTTATGATATCTGAATTAGATCTCAATTTTTTTAATAGCATACACACCCACACAAAATGTATAAGAAGAGGAAGGAAGAAGATCCTTAGGGTTCTAGGGAGTTCAGGGGGCCTGAGGGAGAATGTAGTATTTCAGAAGGAGAAAGAGGCTTTGAGGGGTCTTCTGGGGCCCCCAGGAAAGGGAGGGGTGACTTTTTGAGGTTCCAGAAGGAACGAATCTTGTATTTTACTGGAAGGATCACTGGGGATCCAGGGAGGATGGAGGAGATCTTTGAGATTCTAAAGCAGAGAACTGCATGATGGGGCGCTTGGGATTGTGAAAATTTGGGGGGGGGCGGGGCTGGGGCCTGACCTCTCCTCTCCCACTCACTTCCTTGTCACTGTTCCCCCTTCAGGGACCGGTCGTGTACCATCCTCAACGTGGAAGGTGACGCCTTTGGGGCGGGACTCCTCCAGAGTTACCTGGATCGCACAGAGAACCGCAGCTCCGTGCCGGAGCTGATCCAGGTGAAAAGTGAGATGCCCCTGGCCGCGCTGCCGGTCCCTAGCGAGGAGGGGAACCCTCTCCTCAAAGGCTGCCCGGGACCTGCTGGGGATGCTGACACCTGTGAGAAGGAATCAGTCATGTGAATCCCTGCCCCGACAGGGGGCGCTCTGGACATCGGAATCATGGGGTGTGGATGAACGGACAAATGAAGCCTCTTGGAGGGCCCTGGCCACACACTTGGGAGCCATGGGCTTCAGCTTCCCTCCCTGATGTCAGATCCAGGAGGCCTCGCTGCAGGAGTGTATGTTGCTTGTGTGTGAATGAGTGTGTGTGTGTGTGTTGCTTGTGTGTGAATGAGTGTGTGTGTGTGTGTGTGTGTGTTCGTTCTGTGACTCCATGGTACAGCCCTCCCTGTCCCTGGGCCCTCTGTTCCCTCCACAATAGCAAACACTCCTTGGGAACACTGAAGTGAGACGAATAACACATTGCTGTTACTCTGAGGATGTTTATAACAATAAAATTGTCATGTATATCTCATCAGATGTAAGAATTTGACTAAAAATGCTAGCTATGCAGAAAACAACAGAAAATACATGACAAATAGGACTTCATTGAAATGAAATATCTGCTTATTGAAAAACACCATTGGAAACCACCATGAGATACTGCTTCACACTTATTGGCATGGCAGCGATCAAAAACAATACGAAGTGCCGATGGGGATGTGAAAGTGAACAGAGCCCGTGTTGTTGCTGGTGGGAATGCAAAATGGTCTAGTCAATTTGTAAAATCACTGGGTGATTATGAAAATGGGGTGTTTTAATGTCAAAGCATATATTAAAATATCTACTTAACCAGGGAGCTTGTAAGTCTCAGTCCTGGGAATGTACCCAAGAGAAAGGAAAGCTTCTATTCATTCAAAAACTGGTACACAGATGTTTAGAGTTGCTCTCCGTAATTGTCAAAACTTATAAACATCAACTGGATTACTGGGTACAATCATCATTTGATGCAAGGCTGCTGGGCAAAAAAAAAATAGATATAGATACACTAAATGCGATGCATCTCACAGATAACATTTTGAGTGAATGGAACTGGAAATAGTGCCTTATAATTCCATTTATATGAAGGTCTACATGCTAAGTTGCTTCAATCATGCCCGACTCTGTGCAACCCTATGGACTATGGCCCACCAGGCATTTCTGCCCATAGGATTCTCCAAGCAAGAATACTGGAGTGGGTTGCCAGGCCCTCCTCCAGGGATTTTCTTGAGGGATCGAAGCTGAGGTAGATTCTTTACCACTAGTGCCACCTGGGATGTCCCATATGAAAGTCTAGAGCAAGCTAAACTGGTCTATAGTGAGAGAACTCAGAACAGTGGTGACTGATTCCTGGGTCAGGAAGATTCACCGGAGAAGGGCTAGGCTATTATTCTTGGGCTTCCCTTGCGGCTCAACTGGTAAAGAATCTGCTTGCAATGCTGG
The DNA here is from genome assembly GCF_049115385.1 of Moschus berezovskii. Classification (NCBI taxonomy): domain Eukaryota; kingdom Metazoa; phylum Chordata; class Mammalia; order Artiodactyla; family Moschidae; genus Moschus; species Moschus berezovskii. The sequence continues at coordinate 9,947,766 of NC_142481.1, forward strand.
AGACCTGGATTTGATCCCTGGGTTGGGAAGATCCCCTGGAAAAGGGAAAGGCTACCCACTCCAGTATTCTGGCCTGGAGAATTGCATAGACTGCGACCCACAAAGAATAGGACATGACTGAGTGACTTTCACATGAGGATCTATCGATTTGGAGAGGGCAGAAAGGGACTTTCTTTTTAAACAAGCTGTAGGACATGTGCCATCTTAGTTCCCAGCCAGGAATTGAAATTGTGCCCCCTGCCTTGGAAGCGCAGAGTCTTAACCACTGGACCACCAGGAAAGTTGAGGACAACTTTCTATGACACAGCAAATGTGTATCTTGATATGACTGATGGTTCAGTTCAGTCGCTCAGTCGTGTCCGACTCTCCGCAACCCCATGAATCACAGCACGCCAGGCCTCCCTGTCCATCACCAACTCCCGGAGTACACTCAAACTCATGTCCACAGAGTCGGTGATGCCATCCAGCCATCTCATTCTCGGTCGTCCCCTTCTCCCGCCCCCAACCTTTCCCAGCATCAGTCTTTTCCAGTGAGTCAACTCGTCGCATGAGGTGGCCAAAGTATTGTAGTTTCAGCTTTAGCATCAGTCCTTCCAATGAACACCCAGGATCGATCTCCCTCAGAATGGACTGGTTGGATCTCCTTGTGGTACAAGGGACTCTCAAGAGTCTTCTCCAACACCACAGTTCAAAAGCATCAATTCTTCGGCGATCAGCTTTCTTCACAGTCCAACTCTCACATCCATACATGACCACGGGAAAAACCATAGCCTTGACTAGACGGACCTTTGTTGGCAAAGTAATGTCTCTGCTTTTTAATATATTATCAAGGTTGGTTACACAGATGCAAACAGTTGGAGAAACATTAACCGGTACACAATACGTGGGTATTATCTCTCCTAGGTATGTTATCTTCTAGTTAAAAGCTTTGTACCACCAGTGGTAAATTCCTTTCCCACTGTAACCACCTCTGTACTAATTCAGTTTCCTCTTGGTATCTTTATTTTTTTTTTTAAATCTTTGCTGAATTTGTCACAATACTGCCTCTGTTTTGTTTTTTGGCCCCCGAGGCATGTGGGATCTTATCTCCCCAACCAGGGATGGAACCCACATCCCCTGCATTGGAAGGCAAATTCTTAACCACTGGACTGCCAGGGAAGTCCCTACCTCTTGATATCTTAAGTCTCATTACCCTAAAATAATGGCTTGCTCTTTTTTTTTTTTTTAAAATCCCAATTTGCTGTTTGAATCAAAAACTTGCTGTGTAACTGTTGGCAGTCCTGTTTGAGTCCCTGATGCGGAAGACAGCAATCGAGACTCACTTGTTCTAACAGGATCCTGTCTTGTGCATTGTTGAAGCGCATTACTCAGGACTGATACTCTCTTCCCCTCCCTGGGTCGCTATGTAGACTTCTGTGGGTGCCTTCAGGCACCACCGATATAGATCCAATTATAAATGTTATCTTGTGACTTTGACCTTTCTGGGGAGTTATTTAGTTGTATCTCCTGATCATTGCTGTGTGACCCTGAAAAAAGATTCGTATCTGATTCTGTGCAAAACTGTGTATCGTGCACAAACATAGCCACTAATGAGTCCATTGAGTTAAAAAATTAATTGTTTTCAATGTTTTCTATTACGCCAGATCCTTAGTGGGTGGTTATAGAAGTGTTTGATAAGAGTGTTGAATGATATTTACGGAAATCATTTGGGGTTTTTGGGTGGAGAAAGAGGTGTCTTATTTTCCTTTGTCTTATTTCCTACTGTCTTATTTCAATAAATATTGAAATATTCTCCAATTTTCTGTTTTGTGCTTTTGGGGGAATGGATTAGATTTCGGTGATGAGGAATGGCTGTTTAAAGATATAAACACCTACATATGTAATAAATTGCATATGCAATCTATGTAGAAAATACATGTGCATATAAAGACTATGTGATGGCCAAATTCTGGGCCATCAACATTATTTGATGGGGGATCAAATAATTGAGGGATCAATTCTGGGGGATCAACATTATTGAGTATAACTTACATACAATAAACTGTATCAATCAAAGCACACAATGGGAGGAGGTTTGTTTTTTGCCTCGAGAATCATGGGATATTAGTTCCCTGACCAAGGATTGAACCCGTGCCCCATGCAGTGGAAGCTCGGAGTCCTAACCTCAGGACCACTGGGGGAGTTGAAGGATGAGTTTTGACAGATACTTACACTCGTGAAAAACCACCACCTCTGGTGGTGTATTCCCACTGCCATTTCCTCATGCTCCTTTGCATTCCCTTCCTTCACCCCAGGTCCAGCCACCACTAATCTGCTTTTGATCCCAAAGGACTCCTTTTGTCTCTTTTAGAATTTCACAGTAGCAGAATCGTACAGTATGGGGCTTTTTGCATCAGCTCCTTTGACTCAGCATAATGCTTTAGAAATTTAGTCATGTTTTCACACGCATCAGTAGTTCATCCCTCCCCCTGTCCACCTTAATCACTGAGAAGTATTCCATTGTGTGGATGTATACAGCTTATTTCATGTGTTCAAGGACACTGCATCATTTCCAGTTGGGAGTTGCTGGGCACAAAAGTGCATTTGTAAACATGTCTTTGTGTGCTATTCACTTTTCAGACCAAATATTCTGTAATGTCCAGTGGTAATACACAAAAGGGGCACTACTTAGTAAATGCATTGGCCCATCTGACAGCCACTCGACATGGACCCCCTTTCCTCCCACCGTTCCTAGTGTTAACCCTGGGCTTCTGGTCAGGGGGAGATCTAGGGAGGGTGTCCCTAGGGAGAGCCAGGATAATAGGGGACTCTTGGTGGTCCAGTGGTTGGGTTTCTGCACTTCCACTGCAGGAGGCATGGGTTCCATCCCTGGTCTGGGAAGTAAGATCCCCCATGCCGCACAGGGACACAAAAATTAAAAAAGAGGGACTCTTGGCAGGGACCATTTACCAGTGAACTAATAACCCTTAAGTTAATGTTTCTGTGTTTAAACCACAGGCGTGGCCACACCAGTGCTTGTGGTGACTTGCATGTCGGCTCTGGGAAAGCCCTCTTGGTTCTCCTGAAATGAGGTTCACAGGTAAAATAACCCAATCACACCTGCTATTAAAAATGATTCCAAAAAGCAGCAAGGTCCTGCTATGCAACACAGAGAACTAGATTCAGTATCTACAATAAGCCATAACAGAAATGAATGTGTGTATGTGTGTACAACTGAATCACAGCAGTGATTAACACGACATTGTAAATCAACTATATTTGGATCAGAAATAAAAATTCAAAAAGCAAATCCTTTCACACACACAAAATAATCCCATATTGCCCTAACTGTAAGAAAAAGGAGAAATAAAAGAATAGGAATTTGGGACTTTCCTGGTGGTCAAGTGGTTAAGAATCCGCCTTCCAATGCAGGGGATATGGGTTTGATCCCTGACTGGGGAACTAAGATCCCACATTGCAGTAGGCCACCCTCCCTCCCTGGTGGCTCAGACAGTAGAGAATCTGCTTGCAATGCAGGAGACACGGGTTCGATCCCTGGGTGAAGAAGATCCCCTGGAGAAGGGATATGACTACCTTGGCTTCTTGCCTGGAGAATTCCATGGACAGAGAAGCCTGGCAGGCTACAGTCCTCCTGCCAGGGGTTGCAAAGAGTCTGACACAACTAAGTGACTAACTCTAGGCCAGCCCACAATTACTGAGCCCGAGCACTCTAGAGCCCATGCTCCACAATAAGAGAAGCCTGTGTACCGCAAGGAAGACCCAGTGCAGCCAAAATAGCAAATAAATAAAAACTTTAAAAAAAGGATAAAAATTTATAATATGTATTTCAATATGCAGATATGTGGGGCCACCTCCCCGGAAGCTGAGAGAAACCAAACATTTACACCTGTAAAGTAGGCAGCTCCCTAGTCTGCTGTAAACACACAACGTAGGTGTCGAGTTACTGAGAACCAGGTGGAACATGGTTTTTTGATATTGTTGACAATCCCTGGCCAAGCTTTGAACAAAACCTGATACAAGCTTCCCTCATCTTACATTGTAGTTGAACTTCCTGGAGAATTCAGAACTAGTGAAAACCGTCCAAAAAGGACTTTGTGTTTGCCCAAGGAGAGTCTAGTTCTGGGCTTGGATAATTCTTAACCAGGTTTTTCCAAGTAGGGCTAACATTTCGTTCGTTTGTGCTAGTGTGGATGAGCTGGTTGTTAAAATATTGAAAAAAGCTTCTGTTCTGGCTGGTCAACAGTATAAGAGTAATTGAGAAAGCAGTAAAATTCAAAAAGTCAAGTTAGTTGTTGTGATGGGTTTTCTGTCATCCCATTACTTAGTTGAATATAAAGATATTGAACAGACAAAGTGATTAAACAATATTTTAAGGGCTAGAAAAGTCTCAAATGTAATGGCTGCTAGTTCAGGAACTGAAAACAGAGAGTTCAAAAAAAAAAACACCAACACAAGAGAAATTCTTTATCTACTGAGATCTCCAGTTTCTAATGATTCGCATTTAATGGAAAGTTGCCAGAAGCATTTGATGTGGTTCCTTTCTCAAACCACAGCTAAGAAAAGTTGTTTTAAATATATATATGTACATATATTTTATGTATATATGCATATACAGCCGTGTCAATCAAGAAGTCACACTAACAATTTCTAAATGAAACAAAACCATTACAATAATTTAAGTGATTTGAGTTTCAAGTTAGGTTCTTGGCAACAAGAAGTATGGATATATAGATAATTTTGATCATTTTGAGAATTAAAAAATATTTTTAAAATGTGATGCATATATTGATTTATTTATTTATATTACCATACCAGTTGCAAAATATTTTGACTATCACCAGTCCTTCATGAATGCCTGATGGGATATATTGAAACAGTATGTGACAAGGGTCCCTGTATTGTTGTGTGCAGGTGCCCTGTGTATAAGACATTTCCCTGGACTGTGCAGAGAGCCAAGAACACTGTCCAACCGCATCAATAACCGGAATCATCCCCATAAGTTTCCAGAATGTTCCCTGGGAACCCAACAGACTGCCAGCAGTTGGCAGGTTCAGTGGTTAGAAAGAGGCTGCATTATAAGAAGTCAGGCTTGGGTTGTCTGAGCCTCTGGAGACTGGGCTGAAGTGGCATTTAGCTCCTCTTGCTGGTGAAGCCTCCAACAAGGGCTTCACACTTCTGCAAGATCACCAATCCCTCCACCCATTCAGAGAAGCAGTGACTTGCCTAAGGTCACAAAGAAAGACAAGAGCCACACTTGGTCCTGACTCACAACCGCTTTACTCCTGCGGGTCGAGGATCACCGTTACCTATTTTTCAGGTGCAGGGAAGCAGAGTCCCTCGTGGCCCTAGCTCATAATGGGAGGAAGCAGCAGTCGTTGGATTTGAACCCAGGCCCCTCCCTATTCAGAGCCTGTGCTCTCAAAGCCAAGTGCACATACCCAAGGGGTGTGCAGGACATGTCATTGGGATAAGGCTGGTCAACAAAGCCCTATTTATTTTTTGATTTTAAAATGGAATAATTTGAGCTGTATTACTAATATACAGAATGCCAGTAGTGCCTGGATATAATTTAGCAATAAATACACACATTGGAGGTACACGCCCAGACAGGATTTCCTCTTAGGCGCCCGATCACCAGAGGAAGGTTGCCATCACATCACCTGCTAAGTGCTTTGGCTTCCCCAAGCCCCCACCTTGGGGTACCAGATCCGCAAAGACGATATGGGCAAAGGCAGTGAAAGCTTCAGACTGACAGCCTGGGTTCGAGTCCGCCACTCTGACACTTCCCAAGCTGTCTGACCTTGGACAAGTGCCTTTATCAGTTTCCTCCTCAGTAAAATCAAAACAATAGCAGCTCCCACCTCAGACGGTGGAGGTGAGGGATAATTCAGTCACTCCGTGTGAAATGCTGAGAACGAAGCCTGATATATAGTAAGTGCTCAGTAAACGTGAGCTATGAGGACTGTTCACCCTGCCTTGCGAGTGGGCGAACAGGTGCAGCGAGCTAAAATAATGAGGTAACACAGTTCAGTGGCCTGGGGCTGGGATCCAGAACCATATCTGCACCTCTGAGCTCTGAGCCTGCTTCCTTCTCTGCAAGATGGGGTGAATAGCAGCATGCAACCCCCAGGGCTCACCCAAGAGGGAAGGAGGTCATTTTCTGAAAAAAAAAAAAAAAAAAAAAGGGGGGGGTGGGCGTTGGGGTGGATGCGGATTTGTTATTCTGTCCAGTCAGGCACAAGAGACCAGAGAGAAGACCAAAGGTTCAAGAGACCGGGAAGTCAGTGGAACACAGGTCCTGGGCTTCCACTCGCCTTGGCCCCAAGGTAGGACAAGGGCGCCCTCTAGTGGCGAAAGCAACCCAACAGCCAAATGTCCTGGGTTCTGCTAGACCCCGAGGGTTCGTGCGGAATACCCAAGGAAACCCGAGGCACAGAAAAATCGCAACAAGACAGTCTGACCCAAGAACCTACACTCATATTCTCCTTCTCTTCCCAAAACTCTGTCCCAGCCCCGGAGCCCCGGTTCTGAAACTCTTGGGTAGAGCGGAAACTTGACATCCAGGGGCTGGGCGGTTTCGCATCCCTGTGGCCCGCCCAACCAAACGCCAGCTGCACCAAGCAGAGGACAGCGCCCTGTGCCCGAATGTTCTCCAGACGCCGGGAGCAGGCGCGGCAGCTTCACCTACTTCCCCCCAAACTCAGGAGCGCCGGGTTTGGATATTCGGGGTTCTCGATGACCCCGGGGCCGAACTTGAGCTCCAGGAAGCGGCGGTAGTTGTTAGGCGCCTGTGCCACGAACCCGGCAAAGGGCAGGGGCACGAGGGGTTGCAGGAAGTGTTCGGGGAACTCGACATCCTGCCGGTGGTCCAGCCACGTGTCCTTGGTCATGACCCCGTTCCGGGGGTAGAAGGGCCACAGGTCCACGTGCAGGTGGTTGCTCTCGCTGTACTGCACGCGGAAGAAGTCGCCCTCCACCGCCTTCTCCCACACGAAGCCGCGCTCGTCCACCACCGAGCCCGCCTCGGCACCCCGCAGCTGCTCGCAGTTGCCCACGTCCTCCAGGTAGATGCCCAGGTCCACGTCGTAGTCCCACGGGATGATGTCCCCGTGGCGGGCCGCCCCCAGCAGCGAGCCGCCCTCCAGCCAGTAGCGCACGCCGGCCGCCTCCAGCACGCCCACCACGTAGCGGGCCGTCTCGCGCAGCGCGCGCAGGCAGCACGGGGGCGTCCAGCGCTCCTCGTACAGGTAGGCCGGCGTGTCGCCCACCACCGTCCCGAAGCAGCGCGGGGTCTCCTTGTTGCAGCCGAACCACTCGAGCCGCCCGCCCTCCCAGCTCACCAGGCGGATGCCCAGCGCCCGCAGCAGCGCCGCCCGCCGTGCGCGCCCCTCGCGCTCCGCCTTCCAGCGCGCGTGGGCCGTGGCCAGAGGAGGCTGGCGCGCCGCGCTGAAGGGCAGGTCCAGCATTTGCACCGTCCAGCCGCGGAGGGCGGTCTGCAGGAAGAGGCCGGTGCCCACGGGCCGGGCCAGGGGCGCCGAGAGATTGAAGAGGTCGCGGGCGCGCAGGAGCACCACGGCGTCCCCGTCCAGGGCGTCGCAGCGCAGTGCGGAGGGTGCTGGGCCGTAGCGGGCGGTCCACTCCCGCAGGCTGATATTCAAGGCCAGGCACCGGGCCGGGTTGGCCGAAGCGACGGGAGCGGCCACCAGGCGTGCGCCGCCCGCTCGGAGCATCTCGACCATGCGCTCCAACTGGCCTGGTGCCTCGGCCCTCGCCCCGTCGGGCACCAGGGCCACGTACTCGGTGGCCACATAGGTCTCCGGGCGCGCGGCTGCGGCGGGTCGGTCCAGGGCAGGCTGGAGCAGCCCCAGGCGAACGTTGGGAATGCGCGGCAGGGCCAGGGGCGGGTAGGGGAGCGTGTCGGCCACCACCACCACCGGCTGGGTGGGCTCTTGCTGCAGGAAAGAGTCCACCAGCTCGGGTACCGCGTTGTCAAAGGCCTCGAACTCACGCACCAAGATGGTGACGCGGGGGCCGGAGGCGGATCCACGGCGGGAGCCCCTGGTCCGGGAGCTCCTGGGCTGGTGATGCAGCCATGAGACGTAGAACAGGACCAGAAGGTTGAGGGTGATGGCGGCTGCCAGGGCAGCCTGGCAGCGGGTGAGCCGCATGGGGCTGAAGTCAGGCCCTAGCTGGGCTTCCAGAGTATCCTGGGGTGGGAGTGGGGGGATAAAAGGGGAGACTGGAACTGGTTGTCAGAAACTCCCCCACCCATCCTCAGCCTCGTCTTCCTCTCCCAGCCCTTTCTTTGACTTCAGTTCTGACTTTTCCTCCTCCAGGAAGCCCTCCCTGATCCCAGGCTGAGTCATGCAACCCCCTCTGGTCTCCTTCAGCCTCCTCCAGGTTCTCTGACTCTAGCTTACCACTCTAATTCATTACCAGTAGGGACCAGGCTGTGTGAGGGGCGTCCAGAGCCTGTCTTGGTCACTGTTGGGTCCCCACGGCCACCCAGCCCAGAGCCAGGGACACACTAGATGCTCAGGAAGTTTTTAATCAAATGAACCACCTTCCTGTCTTTCTTGTTCAATCCCACCCTTTTATTCATTGTCAACTTTTTCAGTTTCGGGTTCAGTTACAAATGCCCAGACCTCTTCATTCCCTGCTCTTACCCCAGAACTTTTTCTTCCTTTCCCTCCCACACTGTGGCCCTGGGGTCAGAGCCGTGGCCACCCATCCCCTCTCCCCTACTGTCTCCTTCTCACTTACTCAAATCCTGCACCATCTGGCCATCTCTTTCCTGATGATCAGCCAGATGGTTTTGCAAGAAAAGCTAGAAGTTTTAAGTCACAAACTAATTTGTAAGGTTGGCTACTAATTAATTTTCTTTTTTAATGGAATGGGTCAAACTCACAGAAACAGGAAGTAGATGGTAGTTGCCAGGGACAAAGGAGAAAGGGGAATTGTTAGTTAATGGGAATGGAATTCCAGTTTTGCAAGACAAAAAAGTTCTGGAGATTGCTTCCCCAATAGTATGAATATACCTAACTCTACTAAACTATATGCTTGAAAACTGTTAAGATGACAAATCTTGCTATGTGTCGTTTGTCACAATTAAAAAATCATTTTTTAAAAAGTAGAGTATGTGCATGCTAAATAGCTTTTAGTCGTGTCCAACTCTTTGTGACCCTATGGACTGCAGCCTGCCATGCTCCTCTGTCCATGGGATTCTCCAGGCAAGAATACTGGAGTGGTTTGCCATTTGCTTCTCCAGGGAAACTTCCCGGCCTAGGGATTGAACCTGCATCTCTTACGCCTCCTGCATTGGCAGGCAGGCTCTTTACCACTAGAGCCACCTGGGAAGCCACTCTCCCCACTCCCTAAAAGTAGAGTAGGCTGCGTCAAAGGAAAGGCTGTGCACCATAGAGCACCCGCTACGTTCTGTTCACTGGTTACATTTCTAGGCAACCCCCAGGGGGCGCTGTCTCCCTATCCTCATCACAACTTGAAGCTTGGGCGGGTTTCCAGCATAGAAGGAATAACTAACTCGCCCCATTTTGAGCAGATACTCAAGAAACAGTTTCCCCACGAAGGATCATCTTAGGTTCAATCCTTCCCAGAAAGGGGGACATTAGAGACCTAGCTAATCTGCCTCCCTCCTGAGTACTTCGGACCCTCCTCATTCCCCCAGCTCCTGCTTCAATCCGGGTTCACCCAGATCCCCACTCAGCCTCCTCCTGGTCTCCTGACCAAGTCCCTTCCTCATGGTAGCCACAGGGGTCTGCAGAAAGCAGACACTGACCTCTCCTTCTCTTGCTCAGAATCTGCCATGGCTCCCTAGTGCTCTGGGGAGAAAGTCTAAGTTTCTCACAATGTCCCACAAGGTGTGACCTGCCTGCCCAGCCCCGTCTCCTGCCACACTTCCTCGAATTCTGAGCCTAAGCCATCTTGGGTTTTGTTTCAAACAGGTCTTATTCACCCCCACACACACACGATTTTTAAATTTTTTCTGGCCATGCTGCACTGCTTGTGGGAGCTTAGCTCCCTGATTAGGTATTGAACCCAGGTCCACAGCTGTGAAAGCTCAGAGCCCTAACCACTAGACCAACAGGGAATTCCCAAACAGGCTTATTTCTAAGTCTTTGCATATCCTGTTCCTCCTGCCTGGAAGAGTCTCTTCTTGAACACTTTCTCCCCATGCCTCTCTTCCTCTGGAGAACTCCTGCTTATGTTCAGGCTTCAGCTCAGATGCCCCCCTCCTCCAGGAAGCCCTTCCTGAACCACTGGCTGGGTGAGAAATTCCCTCTAGGCTCCCAGAGCCCTTGGGCTGCCCATTCTGGTTTGCCACTGTCTGGGAATGGGTCTGTCTGCCCCCACTAGACTGTGAGCCCCAAGAGGTCAGAGCCAGGGCTGTCTCAATCACCGCTGTGTTCCTTGCATGCAGCTGAACACTGAAAATGTACTTGGGGAAAAGATGATGACCGGGGGCATGGTTTCTGTGTGACTGTGTAGCCCACTCAGGTCCCCAGGGCTGCACTGGGGCCGTGTACCTGGGGCCCTGCCCTGGTCTCCCTGTCTCCTCTCTTTCACCCACCAGGAACACCCTCCCATCCCCTTCAGCCATCCAGGCCTGCTTGTCCTTCTCTGATCCAATTCAGATGGCGCTTAAGAACCTGCGTTGCACTTTCAGAGTGACCGTTGTTCTTCAGGACCTTGGAATTGCCTTCTGGACCTTCCATGGACCCCTCCTTCCTCCCACCCTTCAGCATCTAGTTGTGGAACTCTACAACACAGAGGGCACTGTCCTAGGCACTGGGGACCCAGCTGTGGACACACAACATAAGAGAAGACAAGACTCCTGAGCTTGGCCAACGCACGTTACAGTAGGGGAGGAAACTTTGAAACCACGGAATGTTCGGGGTCTTAAAAACCTGAGAATTTTAGCACTCAGGTACACAGAAGCACAGAACAGACTCTTAGGTGGTTTCAGAATCTTCCAACAATTCTCAAGAGACCATCCTGGGACTTCCCTGGTGGTCCAGTGGTTAAGACTCTGTGCTTCCAATGCGGGTTCGATCTCTGGTCAGGGAACTGAGAATTGCACATGCCGCCGTGTGGCCAAAAAGCAAAAATTAAAAATTGAGGACCGCTTGGCTTCCCTTATAAAAGAATAAAGAGACCATCCTGCTGCTTCACCCTTGTCCTCTGTGGTCTGGGTCCCACTCAGAGCCCAGAGGGATCCTGTTCAACCTTGAATTAGATCCTGTCCTGCCTGCATGTCCTCTCAAACCTTCTGTGGCTGGAGACTCACTCAAACAGTGGGCCAAAGTCTTCACTGGGACCCACAAGGCCCCACGTGATCCCTGCCCTCTCCCGCTCAGCTGCAGTCACGTGGGCCACCATTCTCCAAATACCCCCGGGAGACCTCAGCTGCGGCGCTCACTTGCTCCCTCTGCCTGGACACTCTCCCGGCCTGGCAGCAGCTGTATGCCCCCCCCCCGCCCCGCACCACCAGCCATCAGATCTTGGCCCCTTCCTTTGGCAACCCTACTTAAAAAGCCTCACCCTATCACCCCCATACTTCCTATGGCTTTCCTCTCCTAGCAGTTCTCATGAAGATGTGACTTATCCTGTGTCTTGTTTTGTCTGTTTTGTTTCATGTTGTATACCCAGAACATGGCTCAGTATCCTGCCCACTGCAGGTGCTCAATAAATTTGCGTGGAAAGAATGACTGATTCCTGTTATTCAAATGGGGAACCTGAGCCCCAGAGAGAGGAAGGCCAGAGGGAGCAGAATCCAGGTCTCCATCCCCCGGCTCTGACTCTCACTAACCACTGTCTGGCTGACTCTGAGCCAGGAGGTGCCCCACAGAACACGGGGACAGGAGCTGGTTTCTCAGAGACCAGTGGGTATGAGAGCCAAATGAGGAGGTGATGGGACCAGCGAAGAAAGAGGACTCATCTAGTACCATGACAAGACTGGGCTCGGCTTCCCCAACTGGAAGGACTCAAAAACTGGAAGGACTCAAAAACACTGGGGCCAAGTGGATGAAACGAGGCTTCTGAAAGATCATAACAGGATCATAATATAATATCAACAATTCTAGCCACTCATGATGTGCCAGACTGTATTCTAAGCATTTTACCGGTATTAACTCATTTAATCTTCACATTTGATCACATTAAAAGATGAGGAAACAGGCACAGAAAAGTAAAGTCACTTGCTCCAGGTCACACAGCGGGGAAATGGCAAACCCATGATTGGGTGGGGAAGCTGGGTTCAGAGTTGTGATTTTAGCCAATAAACTTGGCTGTCTCTTTGGGGTCCACAACGACAATCCGACTCTCAGCCCATCTTCAGTGAGACAACCCTCTTTTCCCAGTCTTCACCTAACAGGTACTTTAAAAGCTGAATATGGCCCGTTAATTAATTAATTCAACTTGTTACTCAACAAACAGGTATTTATTGAGTGTCCTCTGTGTTCTGGAGACCTGGGATTAACCAGACAGTGGTTGGGTAGGTCCTTCCAGAGGTTGGAAGACAGACAAAATCCCTGCAAACAACTGACAGAGCAGGAAAACAGAAGGGGGCGTGAGAGAGAAAAAGCGGTCAGGTGCGGAGAGGATGGTTAAGCTGAGACTGTCCTGCCCACCAGTGTAAGCGGATCTATACTCACGTCAGGCCAGGTACCTGGCCTGAGTCTCAGTGGCTGCATCTGTAGAATGGTAACGTGATGGATAAAGATGGATAAACGTCTGACGTGTGGAGAAAACTTTGGGGTCAAGGGCAGTTTCCACATGAGTGCTGGTGACACTGAGGGATTTCTTACCTTTTAGGTTGCAGGATGAGGGAGCTTCAGGGGGGCGGTTCCAGCCCAACTCAGCTGCACCACTGAGGGAAGGAGAAACCAGGAGACCCCAAATCAGTCAATTTCACACAACAGAACACAATTTCATCTCACCTACAAAAGTGAGATGGGAAGGATGTCATAGCAACGTATAACCACCCCTTCCTTCATAAATGTGCCCAGAAAGGTAAGACTGGAAGTGACAGGTGTTACCATGACAACCCCTTCCCTAGACCCACTCCATCCTAAGAGACAATCTTAAATTGTCCTTTACCTTGGTGGGTCTTAGGGTCACTGGAAGGGGGACTGCCCCCATTACCATAGTAACCAGGACTTGGCTTTGCTTGTTTCTCACCTCTCTGGGGATGGTCCAGGCCTTGTAACCATAGCAACTACTTCTCAGCAGAGCATCTCCTCTAAATAAAAACACCTGGTTGGTTTGGTCCACAGACCTCCCACAATGGGAAAGGGGGAGATGGTTACCATGGTAATGCCAACTGTGTGGCTGAGGGGAGGGGCTGGGAAAGAGCTGCTTCCCTCAGCAGTGTCCTTGGGGCTGGGGTCCTTTCTACCTGAGTGCTAGGTGAGGTTGCCATAGTAACCGATGAGGGTAGGGGCATAAGGACCACCAGGGACTTGGGTTACCTTAGCAACCTCTTCCTGGTGCAGGGTCAGGAGAGAGTTGGAGCTCCGTAACCACAAAGGTGGAAGGGAGGGGAGGCTAAGGGTGTTCCAGACTGGGAGGAGTTACCATGACAACCGACCTGGGCCAGAAATCAGGATGGGGTCAATGCTGAAACCATCCCTGATGGTCGTTCTTTCCCTCAAAGAGTGACAGTGATTGTGGAGGAGAAAGCTATTTGGGTCTGGAGAGGGCTAGAGTCTTTCTTTGGGGTGAAACGGGAGGAGGCGGGTGGAAAGCGGCCCCTCCTCAAGCACCGCGTTTCCCAGGGGCGACCCTCGCGCGGAGCCAGGGTCGCGTTTGCCCTCCCCCGGGCGCGCGCCCCCTTTCCGCCCCGCGCCCCCTGCCACGCGCGCGCCCTCGGGGTCGACCCGGGTGGGCGAGGCGCGCGCCCGCCTTCGTTCCCGTCGCCCGCCCCCCGGCCCCCCCCGAGCGCGCGCGCGAGGGCTGGCGCGGCCGCGCAGGCGCGCGAGGCGCAGCGGGCGCGCGGGCCGGCCCCGGGGCCTCCATGATGGAGGAGCGAGCGGCCGCCGCCGCCGCCGCCGCCGCCGCCTCCTGCCGCCCGCTGGGCTCCGGCGCGGGACCCGGCCCGACGGGGGCGGCCCTGGTCTCCGCCCCCGCCCCCGGGCCCGGCCCGGCTGCCAAGGGGGGCGGCGGCGGCGGAGGCAGCCCCGGTCCCGCGGCGGGACCGGAGCCCCTGAGCCTGCCCGGGATCCTGCACTTTATCCAGCACGAGTGGGCGCGCTTCGAAGCGGAGAAGGCCCGCTGGGAGGCCGAGCGCGCCGAGCTGCAGGTGAGCAGCGCCCCGGGACCCCCGCCCGCGCCCGCCCGGCCCGGCCCGGCCTCACCCGCCGCCGCCGCCGCCGCCATCTTGGAGCAATGGCCGCCGGGACGGCCGGGGGGCGGGCGGGGCCGGCGACCGGCCGGGAGCCGGGGTGAGGGGCCGGCGGCGGGGCGGCCAGCGGGCCCCGGCGGCGGGAGCGGGCCCGCGCGGTCGCCGGGAGAAGGCGGCGCGGGGGCCCGGAGCCTGCTGGACGTGGAAGTGGGAGCGAACCGACCGGCGGAAAGGCTCCTGAGAGAGTGGCCTCGGGGCCCGGGGGGAGCCCGGGAGAGCTCAGCGAAGGGTGTTGGGACAGGATGGAGGGGTCTTGTGTACGAGGGAGCTCAAAGCGCCCAGGGTGCCGCCCGAGGGACGCCCTATTCCGTCCCCGACCAGGTGCGCGTTGCAGGTGGAGCCCGATGGACCCCGGGTGGGTGAGAGGGGGCGTCGGGGCTGACTTGGGATCAGCCGGGGGCGGGAGCGGGGCGGGGAGCCCGTGTGCGTCGAGAGAGGAAGCCAGGGAGCCCGGGACGGGTGTGTTTCGGAGCGTTTGGACTGGAGGGACTGAATGACGGCTGTGTTGAGGACTCCAAGGATGCGGAGCAAGATCTCCGGGCGGGAGTTGGGGGGCATGAAGGTGTGTGTCCTCTCCTCTGAGGAGGAAACTTTGGGGAGCCCTGGCAGGTCTGGCTTCTGAGTGCGGGGCAGCGTGTGTGGGGGGTCCCAGGGTTGGAAGCACAGATGGAGCCAGGACGTGAGCCAGGAGCCTGTGTTGGAAGAGAACGGAGAGCTGAAACTCTTTGGGGATGTGGAGGCGTGGGGGCCCCCGCCGTGACATGGGAGGTGTGTGGGATGTCAGATGGAGACCCCCTGAACTGGAGAAGGGGAGGGTCAAATTTGGCCAGCTGTGGAGAGGGGCGGTGGGATGGAGACAGGGAGGAGGAATCCGGGGACCTGGGGCATGGCAAGGGGAGCCTTTTTGTAGAGCAGGAAGACAGCCAGAGGAAACATTTCAGAAGGATCCTGGGGTGGGAGGTGTTTGTGGAAGTTTCTGGGAAAGGATCCTATGGTTTGTGGAGTAGATTTGGGGAGGAAGGTGTCCTGAGATGTTTGGAAGAGGCTGAGGAGCTGGGCTGGGTTTTGTGACCTTGAGAAGTGTGGGTCGATGGGCAGAGTGTCCTGAGGAGCCTGGGTATCCCAGGGGCGAGGATTTGGAGGGTTGGGGCATTGTTAGCAGAAGTTGGTATCTCCTTCTAGCAACTGGCCTTTCCTCTTCTGAGTTGCTGTTTTGTATCTGGTTGAGGTGGGGACCCAAGTAAATAACCAGATTAGAATTTTCTCCCGAGGATGACTAAAGAGAGCATCCCACACTTCTCCCACCCCGTAGGGAACTTCACTATGTGGTGGCTGAGGCTTGGGGTTAGGGTGGGAGAGAAAGCCTTACGTAAGTACCCCTTGCTATGGTATCCCATCTCCACTTCCCGAGCGCTTGCCCAGGATACATCTTATTAGATCTTCTCAATACCCCCATTGTGGAGACAGGGCCAAGGACTTTGCCCTTATTTAGCAATTATAATAGCAGCTGCTGTTTATTAAGTACATGTTACAGGCCAGACACTGTATTAGACACAGCAGATACTTAGTATCGTTTAATCCTTGCAGTATTCTGGGAGGGTGAGGGATGTTATTCCCCTTCCCTTCCTTTTCAAAAATAATCAAAAGAGGAAGTGGAGACTTTGAGACGGTCGGTAATTATATGGAAGGTCACAGCCTGTGGGTGGCAGGGGTGGTCTGTGGGCTTTCAAGCCCGTGGATTATACGCCCAGGATAGATGACAAGCTTGTTTCAGGAAAGCTCAGTGACCTTCCTAGGATCATCCAGGCGGTCATAGCAGACCAGGGTACCCTACAGCACCCACCACCCCGCTGCCTCATCTTTGAGACCAACAAGAGGAAAGATGAGTGTGCTCCCGCACTTAGTGAGCCTTCTTGGAGTCTGAGCAGAAGTTGTGGTTTGTGCCCAGTTGGGCTCTCCTTTGTCCGGGCTCCAGCGTCACTCACTTTGCACTCTTTTGTTGTTATTGTCCTGCTGCATTAGTAAATTTCAAGGATCTCAGAAGTGCCTGTGTGTATAGATGTACACACACACCCAAGTGAGTGAGAAGGGAAGATCCACTCCCCCAAACCCTGTTATTGCTATAAAAGTAATTCAGCTCTGTGTGTGTGATATGTGAAATCCTGTTCAGTTCAATTCAGTCGCTCAGTCGTGTCTGATTCTTTGTGACTCTATGGACTGCAGCAAGCCAGGCCTCCCTGTCCATCACCAACTCCCGGAGTTTACTCAAACTCATGTCCATCGAGTCAGTGATGCCATCCAGCCATCTCATCCTCTGTGTCCCGTTTTTCTCCCGCCTTTTACATCTATTATATGCATCATTTTGTGACTTATTTTCACGTACTTATAATCTTTGTGTTTCTTTCATGTGAGCACACAGAGCGCTTATTATTTTTGAAAACGACATTCCGCGGGTGTTTGCACCACAGCTCATTTAGTTTGTGCTCCCTTAATGGGTTTTTAGGTAGTGACCAGTTTTTGCTCGTTGGAAGTGGCTGCGGGGACTGTCCCCGTATTCCCTCCTGTGTGAGTGTGCAGCAGAATAGACAGGTGGGGTGGCGGAATAGACGTGTTTATAAACTAGTGATTGATTCTGCCGAGTTGTCCCACATTTACACTCCCCGCAGCAGCACCTCTTTTTATATACTTTTACTTGAGCACTTATCACTTAGAGAGGTGTGACTTCTCCAGCGAGAGCCTTCAAGGCCTGGACTGCATCAGATTTTCCCCATAAACCCCGAATACCTCTTCTCCAAATAGCTTCTTCGTGCAGCTGCTCCTGGCACCAATCAGTGTGGGGGAATGGCAGAAAAGGCAACTTCTTGGGAGGTCCTGCCAGGAGGCTCCAGGAAGGTGGGAGCAGGGAGCTGGCATCATGGGGGGATTCTGAGACAGAGGTGGTGAGGTTTCTGCCCTTCAGAAACTCCCAGGCTAACAGAGAAGGCTGGTTTGCGCAGGGGGTTACAGAGGTTCGCCCGCAGTTGAGGTTTCAGTGGTGTGGCTGCGGCATTTCTGCAAAGGGCAGTGAGCCTTTTTGAGGACGAGAGGAACCTCGAGAGGGTGGGGGCTCTGACTGGACATTCAGGAAGATGAGCAGGGGCAGTGAGTGCCCTGCTGCAGGTGGAGAAGATGGGGGGCTGGCCCCGCCCCCGCCAGCCTCACCAGTGGCTCTGAGGGAGCCTCAGGGACTCAACCCTGCCAGAGCCTGGGGAGGAGGGAGTGGAGTGCAGGAGACACAGGGCCAGATGGGACTGAAGGGACTGGGAGGGGTGGGACAGAAATCTCGGGATGGGGAGAGTCAGCAAGGGCTCCCGGGAGGACTGAGATAGCCAGGTTCCTCCCGTGCCGCCTGGATGGGGAGGAAACAGCCGGAGGAGAGGCGGCCGCCCTGCCTCAGTGGCAGTGGGTGGAGGTGCTGGTTGGGTAGAGAACTTCCAGATCCCAGCCTCACCTGCCGGCCCGCTGCGGCCCCTGCAGGTCAGGCAGCCGTGGCCATGTGGCTGTGACCGCTGGTGTGCGCAGGGTGGGAGGGCCGGCCCCCAGTGCTTCCCCTCTCTGTGGCATTCTGCCAACTCAGGACACTTCACCCACGTGTTCCTGGTTCTCCTTCTCTGCTGGAGGAACTGGGAAGGGGACCATAGAGCAGAGTGATATTCTCGCATCATCATTCGATGAGCGCTCAGGGAGCAAGGGGGGCCATGGTGGGTGAGCAGGTGCAAGGTCTGGGCATGACTCTGACCCTGCTTCTCCCCCTCCACTTTCTTCCCCCACAGGTGAGGGCCATCTCCTTAGTACCCTAAACCCACTCCCCACCCCACCCCCCGCCTGTTCCTAGTTTGAACCCCTGTCATTTCTCCCTGGGATCTGCCTCCTTCTGTGACTGGTTTCTGGGCCTTTAGCTTGGCCCTCTCCCTGCCGCTCCCCCGCCCGCGAGCAGGTTTGATGAAAAAGCCTCTTCTGCTGAAAAAGCCCTTCCATAGCTTCTCCTGTGCTCTTAAGGTGGAGTTCAAACTTGTTTGCATGGCCTGTGATTCTTTATCAGGCCGACAAGCTTCTCTGACTTACCTCACTAACCCTAACCCTTTTACGCATTCTCAGATGGAGCCATACCGGCCTTTATAGAGTTTGCCGTTCTCTACCAGCTGCGTGCTCCACCCCTGGCTGCCTGCTAACCAGTCTCAGGTCTTAGCTGAACTGTCACTTCTTCACATAGGTCTCCCTCCTCCCCAACCTCCTCTGCTCCCTCCAGGGGTCCGAGTCGAGTCATGTGTTAGCTGTGGCTGTTCCTGCCCGGCCCGTGCCCTGGACTGAGGGCTCTGTGGGGGCAGGAGGTGCTCATTTTCTGTTACTCCACCAGCCCCGCACCCTGAACCTGACCCATTACGGGCGGGTAGTCACCAGTGTCCAGTGGGGAACGCCTGTGGGCCCAGCAGGCGGGGCAGGCACCGGCAGCAGAAATTTGTGGATGGAAGCCCAGAGGGGCGAGGGCATGGGGAGACAGGGCGTGTGTTTGGTGATCAACCTCGTCTTCTCCACCACTCCCCTCACCTTCTAAAACTCACTCCGGACAGCATTGATTTGGGTGGCTGAGAAGATCCACGAAGGACATGAATTCAGACTCCGGAGATGTTGATCACGTGTGTGTCTGCCTGTCTGGCCTTAGGTATTTATGTAGGTACGTGTTGATTTAAAGTGTAGGGAAGAGAAGCACTGGGAGGAGTCCCGTTCTCTTGGTGGACAGGTGAGGTTTATCTTCCGTGGCACACCTGCGGTAGGTATTTATTTGTTCACTGCTGGTCCCACACCCTCTTCTACAATGTGAACTTCATCTTCTTCAGTTCTGTGTCCACGATTGTATCTGATACAGAGTAAATATTTGCAGAATAAATGAAAGATACTTTTGTTGTGCATTGATATATGCGAAGGAAGGAAATCTACCCTTGAAATTATACTTATGGGGTAAACTCCTTAGAAGCGGAACTGCTCGGACAAAAGGAATGTGTATTTAACATGTTTATGGATGTGGCCAGATTGCCTGCTGGAGGAGTTTGTGAACTTGTGGCCCCACTGGCGGTGTCTTAGTGTGCCTTTTCCCCTGGCCCTGCGCTCAGGCCAGTGCTCAGCAGCACTCAGCCCACATTTGATTCTCTGCTGACCTGAGGGAAAGACCTGGTCCCTGGAGAAGGAGGCGGGTGATGGGAGGCATTTGGGCACAGGGCCGTGTAGGGCACAAGTGCCAGGGGCAGGGAGTTCAGGGCGCTTCGAGCCCCAGGGTGAGGAGGAAGCATGTTCATGGGCATCTGAGAGGCCACCAACCGTGGACAGTCCTGGAGCAAGGCTTTGGGAATGTTCACCTCCTGGCAAAGGTGTCTGGGGGCTCCTGAGGGAGCTGCGGAAGTTCTTCAGCAAGCACGTGATGTGTGAGGGTCGGCTCTAGGACGACGCAGCTGCCGGGGGCGGGGGTGGCGGGGCAGAAGGCCTGTCAGCCACGGACACCTCTGCTCCATGGTCTCAGGTCTCAGGGATCCTAGCTCCCGTGAAGAACTGGGCCCCGAGACGTTTCTGTGGTCCAGTGGTTCAGAATCTGCCTTCCAAAGCAGAGGATGCGTGTTTGCTCGCTGGTCGGGGAACTGGGATTCTACATGCAGCGAGGCAGCTAAGCCCACAAGAGAAGCCTGTGGACCACAAGGAAAGATCCCGGATGCCTGCATGCCAGAACTTTGGCTGCATGCAGCCAAATAATCAAGTATTTTGAGAGAATAAAAATAACAAGAGGTGGGAACTGGCATTTGTTAGCCCTTCATCTGTACTAGGCTTTGGACTGAGAACAACTGAACACGTCGGGGGGCAGGCACTCTCAGGAGCCCCGTTTTCTGGAAGCGGAAGGGGAGGCTCAGAGAGGGCTGACGACCCGCCTGCGATCGTGCCTCGCGGAAGCGGCCGAGCCAGGCCTGAAGCTCGGGCAGTCGCAGCCTGGGTCAGAGGAGCGCTTGAGGGGAAGCCAGGGAGGAGCGCGGCGCTCAGGGCTCTGGCACTGGGCTTTCGGAACACTGTCGGGGGCCAGGAGGCTGCCTCGAAGGCCATTGGTGTCTCCAAAAGGCCTGTTGACAGGCCAGAGCAGACAGGGGCAGCCCGGGCCAGCAGACGGTGTGAAGTGGTTGGCATGGGCCCGGGGTCATGTCTGTGACACGTCTCTCTTCCTCTGGGCCGACTCCAGTAGGACGGTTGGTCCCCACCTTGGAGGTCGGGCGGCGAAGCTGTTGCATTGCAGCGGGAGCCGAGCCGAGCCACCCACTCCTGTCCCTAAACTCCAGAAGCAGCTTCCCACACCCCCCAGAGACAGAAGCTCTGGTTGAACAGTGCCATGCCACCTCCCCCAACAACCTCGGGGATGGCACCTGCCCGGGGGTCGGGGAGGAGGCGCCCAGGGCTCTTAATACCTACCGCCCCAACCTTCTCCCCAAAGGTGGGGCCCAGGGAGCCCTAGGCTGTTCCCATTTAGTCTCTCTTCAGTCATTTCATCACGGGTGACAGGGAAACAGATCTCGCCGCCCTCTCATTGCTCCACTGAACCTTGGCTCAGGGTCTCCATGCTTGAAGAACTGGCTGCTGCGAGTCCCGGGGGTGGGAGGGGATGAGGGGGGCTAGAGCTGCTTGTCCCCGAGCAAGCAAGGGACACAGGTCAGTGAGCCTGAGCCCTGCTGTTTCCCGTCCCCTTCTGTCCGCCTGCAGGCTCAGGTGGCCTTCCTCCAGGGAGAAAGGAAGGGGCAGGAGAATCTCAAGACAGACCTGGTGCGGCGGATCAAGATGCTGGAATACGCGCTGAAGCAGGAGAGGTGAGCCCTGCCGTGCCCAGGCCTGCCTGGTTCGAGCCCCTGGGAGCATCCTCTCCCCCATCACTCAGTACCGCATGGTCCAGGAGAGGGGGGCAGAACAGGCCCTCATGGGTGGGGTTCAGGGCAGACCGCGAGCAACAGCTTCATCATGGCGGCGGCCCACCACGTGGCAGACGCCACACCGTCCTCATCTCATCCCTCCCTTCCAGGGGCCTGATGGGTTCAGGTGAGGCTTCTGGAGGGAGAGGACTTCTTCAAGGACTCTAGAGCTGGGACGGCAGCCCAGTGTGCCCAGCTCCCAGCAGCGGGCTCGCCACAGTGCCATCTGTGCCACCGCCTCCGCCACGGCTGCTTTCCAGTCGGGCAGAATGGAGGGTGGAGGAGAGCGAGAACCTAGGCTCTGGGATTCTGGCCTTGTCAACGCTTCGGTGCCTCTCATTCGTTCATCATTTGACCTTTTAGGGCCAAATACCATAAATTGAAATTTGGGACAGACCTGAACCAGGGAGAGAAGAAGCCAGAACTGTCGGAACCAGGTACCCACACCAGCCTGATCCTCCCTGCATGCCTGCCCCCTGCAAACCGAGCGTGACAGAGCAGAGATGGACCCCTGAGTCTCAAATGCTCCACGGCGAGCCGGCTTGGCCGGGACCAGGAGTGGTTGGGTCTCACTCTTGGTGCCCTCCTGTCGGGGGGCAGGGGGTCGGGAAGGCCTGGGAGTCCTGCCCGCTGTCCCTTTGTCTGTCTGAGGCAGACAGACACACGAGGCCCCTGAGACTCGGAGTTCCTAGAAAGAGGCATCAGTTCACCATCGGGGGAAGTCAGGAGGGTGTTCCAGGTGGAGGGAGGAGGGTCCAGGAGCGCGGAGACGTGGAAAAGCGTGGTGTGTTCACAGTGTGAGGCTGACGGTGGCCGTTCTTCATGTCGGACGCCGACCACAGCGCCTTCTGCAAGGACAGGGGTCTGTGTTGACCGATGCGGTCCGGGCACCTAGCTGGCCACATAATA
Source organism: Moschus berezovskii (assembly GCF_049115385.1). Classification (NCBI taxonomy): domain Eukaryota; kingdom Metazoa; phylum Chordata; class Mammalia; order Artiodactyla; family Moschidae; genus Moschus; species Moschus berezovskii. The sequence continues at coordinate 9,970,068 of NC_142481.1, forward strand.
GATGCCCAATAAATATTCGATGAGGAAAGTAAACAGGCTGCCTCATTCAGTCCTCACAGCAGTCCCAAGAGGTGGGTGCTGTGATTGTTAACTTCGTTTCTCAGATGAGGAAACTGAGACTCAGAGAGGTGAACCTACTTGCTCAGGCCGCATAGCCAGGAAGTGGCCAAGGCGGACTAGGCCACAGTCGTCTGCCCGTTCGTTCCGAGCCCAGCCCGTTTCCTGTGGGGAGATAGCAGAGCAGAGTCTGAAGACAGCCCGGGGATAGTCTGAGGAGCGACCCAGAGGGACTAGAGAAGGGGAGGGCAGGGGAGAGGGAGGCTCCAGGCCCGCTCAGCAGGTGGCTCCGTAGTGATGACTTAGGTTTGAGGGTGAGGACAGGGCTGCTGGAGAAGGTGGTGGGCGCCTGGGTGGTGCCCTCGAGACAGCCCGCCTCCTTTCTCTCCACCCCTCAGTCTCCAATGGCCCCGTGGAGTCGGTCACCCTGGAGAACAGCCCGTTGGTGTGGAAGGAGGGGCGGCAGCTTCTCCGACAGTGAGTGCGCGCCGGGCCAGGGCGGAGGCTGGGCCGGGGAGATAAGCCCGGGGACGCCACAGTCCTTCCTGTCCCCATTGGGGACCGTGAGCTCTCAGGATCCCTGCTGGCTACAGCCGCAAGGGCCCATCACCCTGTGGGGGCGGAGCACAGGAAGACTCCTGGCAGGAGGCAGCTGTGGGGGACCCCCACACTTGGAAAGCAATCCCACATGCCCTTCCCCCACCAGGGGGTAACGTTAAAATTTTTTTGTTTTTAATTAGAGAGATATGTGTGTTTTAGAAAACTTGGGAAACAGGAAAACACAGAAAAGAACAAAAATCACTCACAATTCCACCACCCAGAAAATTTCATGCCCCTGTAAACACAGGCTTTCTTTTCTGTATGTATGTATTTGTGTGTGTGTGTTTTATAAAAGCAGGGGTTCCCCCTTCGCATTGTTTCATAAAGCGTTGCTTTTGTTAAGTGTTGTGAACATTTTTCTGCATACATTAGTTCTGTTGCATCATTTCAAGATCTTCTGTTATGTGGATAATCACAACTTCCTGTGGTCAGTCTCTTCTCGTGTATTTTGTTCAAGGCATTTTTTTAATAGTGTGACAAACACCAGGAAGCTAATTGTCCGTGTCCTTGATTTCTTTACGCTAAATGTTAGAGAGTGTAGTTGCAGTTGCTAGCTTAAAGGGCGTGCAGACAGTGATGACAGAAGGATTGTCCCAGGCGATACCAGGTACCTGTTATGTGCCCAGCACTGGGTTAAACACCTGGCACACAAGGATTCCTCACGTAAATCCCCAGGCAGTGTAACTGCTAGCGTTCCCCTCATTTTCACAGGTGAAAAAAATGAGGTGCAGAGAGGATATCTGTGCAGAAGGTCCCAGCTAATAAGTGGAGGGTCTGACGTGTGATCTTAGGAACCCATTCCCCAGAACCCAGCTCCTTCCACCCCACCTTCCCTGCCTCCTCCGCCTCTCCCTGGTGGTGGGGGCAGGGGAGCCTCAGATACACACGCACATGCCCAAGATGGTGTGTCTGTTGTTGCCCAAGGGGCAAGGTCACGGTCAACAGAAAAGGCTCTGTGGGAGCCCCCTGAGGACCAGCCAGGGACTCCTGTCTCCAGTGTTTTGAAGCCACAGATACCCATAATTGAATTTTTTCTGCCTTTTTGAGCCTTTAGGCCAGTCTCAGCTGGCTTCAGGTTTTGTAATCCTGGGGGTAATAAATGCCCGTGTGTAGAGTAAATGACAGAAGTTCCAGCTGATGTCCCTAATCTCACTTTGCAGAGGAGATCACTGCTCTGAACTTAGTGCGTTTCTGTCTAGGCCTGGTGTGGGGCGTGATACAAAATGTGTGTTTGTGTGTGGTCTGTCCTTAGAGGTGCGTTCTTTTTAATTTTCTACAAACACTTGAATTGTAAGGAATACCTAACTTACAGTTTCTGCTGTGCTATTCATTTAGCAGGCCCTCTCCTCCTTGGGCTTCCCAGGTGGCTCAGTGGTAAAGACCGCCTGCAGTGCAGGAGCCGTTAAGAGACATGGGTTCGATCCCTGGGTGGGGAAGATCCCCTGGAGAAGGGATGGCACCCTGCTTTAGTATCCTTGGACAGAGGAGCCTGGCGGACTAAGTTCCGTGGGCTCACAAGGGATCAGACGCAACTGAGCACGCAGTGAGCACTTGGCACTCTGCCTCGTTTATCCTGTGCCTAGTGTCCCGTCAGCCATCTACTTCCGTAGTCCTCATCAGCAGACGTGTGGGTCGGCCCCTGCCTTTAGGTCCCCCAAATGTACATTGTCTCTGCAAGCATCTGCGACAGCGCAATGTCCGTGTCGAAAGGCTTCCACCAGGAGTAGTCTTGAAGGGGAAGCAGCAGGGGCAGGGGAACACTTGTGTGAGATTTCAGTGTGTTGTTTTCAGTTGCTTCTTCAAAAAGGCTGGCCCAGTTTGCATCCGCCCCTGCGGTATAGAAAGGAGCCATGTGGTGCCTGACCCACCCCAGTTCCGCCTCCCCGGCCAACCTGTCCTGGTTCTGCCTCCCCGCAGGTACCTGGAAGAAGTTGGGTATACCGACACCATCCTGGATATGCGGTCCAAGCGCGTGCGTTCCCTTCTGGGCCGCTCCTTAGAGCTCAATGGGGCCGCCGAGCCCAGCGAAGGGGGCCCCAGGGCCCCGCCGCCCCCCGGGGGGCTCAGCGGCGGGGAGTCGCTGCTGGTGAAACAGATCGAGGAGCAGATCAAGAGGTGAGCTCTGGGGTCTGGAGGGTGTCTCCCCAATCCCACCCCCCGCCATGAGGCCGGTTCATGATCTGGGGTCGCGTCCTTCCTGGAGTGTATTGTGGGTTCCTCTGCTCCGGAACCCTCTGTCTGTCCCTTATGGGATGTGCAGGTTCTGTCCTGGGTCCCCCTGGGTGGCCCCCCCCCCCCCCGGCGTCACCTCCATGCTGCTGCGCTCCACAATTCCCCTCCGGCCCGGCCCTGCCAGAGGCTCCGGCTTGCGCGCTCCCCAGCAAATGCGGAGCCCCTGCTGAAGGCAGGCCCTGGGCCCACGCCAGGACCTGGGGGGCATAGCACGACACGTGGTGGCTGTCGTGGTGGCTGGGGGGCTCTCCTGTGTTCATTCTCTCATCAGTAGCTGTTGTTTGTCAGAGAATAACTAAATCGCTGATGACGCGAGGAGGTCTGTGAAAGGCAGTGAGAAAGCGGTGGGAGGGGCTTCCCTGCAGTCCAGTGGTTAAGACTTTCCCAGGTGGAGAGCTGAGATCCCACATGCCTCGCGGTCAAAAGCCCAAACATAAAACAGACGCAATATTCTAACAAAGTCAATAAAGACTTTTAAAATGATCTACATCAAAAAAGAAAAAAAAATCTTAATTTAAGAGAAAAAGAGAGACGGGAGAAGCAGTACTGCTTAGGACAGGATGACGTTTGGGCAGAGAACTGCATGGAGTGGAGGCCGAGCCAGCCGAGTAGCTGGGAGGGGAGTGTTCTCGGTAAAGGATCCAGGACAGGAGAGGGCTGGCATGCCCAGGAGCAGGCAAAGGCCAGCGTGGCGGCAGCGCTGCCAGCATGTGGTGCCTTGGTCTGTGGTGAGGCTGAAATCTCAGGAGTCCGATCACAGCGGGCCTCACGGGCCACGATGAGGAGCTTGGAGATAGGCTTGTGGTTTTGAGCCAGGGTGTGACATCATCTGATAGGTTTGGTCTTCTTCGAGATGGAGAGGCTGACCGAGGGCCGGGCTGGGAGCAGGGAGGGCGGGTTAGAGACTCCTGGAGACATCCAGGCCAGAGATGGTGGATGTCAGCGGTGGAGGGGTGAGGCCAGTTCGCTTCTCTGCGTGTTTTCAGCGGGAGCCGATGATAACAAAAGGACTGGCTGTGGGGGGAGAGGCAGAGAAACTGGGGTGACTGAAGGGTGGGGTCTGAGCAGCTGGGAGCAGCGCTGACCCAGATGGAGGAATTGGGTGGGGGGCTTCAAGGGGGCCATTCAGAACTAGTGGAGTGTGAGGCGTCTGTGTGAGCCCCTGTGGCGAGGGTAGGGGCAGCACTTGACTTGTAAATGTATCTCCCGTTCACCAGCACACAGGCGGGCTGGAAAACCGTGAGGCTGGGCAGTCACTGAGGCAGAGGATGTGGAGACGGCGCCAAGGAAGGAGCCCGTCCCATGTGTGGAGGCCCCGGAGGAGCAGGGGCCGGGCGGAGGCGGCTGGCGTGGGGAGGAAACCCCGAGCAGGGATGCTGGGAAGTGAGGGCTGGGGGCTGGACTGGCAGCCCAGGGGTGGGGGGTTTCTACTGAGTGGCACCTGTCTCGCCCGGGCAGCTGACACGAACGCTTGGAGCATCAGGTCGGTGGCAGCCTCCTTTCGAAAGGCCATTCGCGTTTATCTGAACTTCGAATTCTGCCCTCCTTTCTGCCCTGGAGTCACGTTTGGTGGCAAATGACTCCTTGGCTCAAACTTGTCGTCCCAAGGGAGCTACTCAACAGCAGGCCCGGAGGTGGATGGGCAGTGCTGTCTGGCGGTGGGGAGGGTGCAGGCCATGAGGGGCCCGAGCGGTCATGGGGTGACCGGTTCCGCTTTCCTGCCGCTGGGCGTGTCCCGCCATGCTCTACCCTGTGTGCGCATGGTCTGGCCGTGGTGACAGGGGCTGCGGAGTCGGCGGCGATCTCTCAGCCAGCTCTCTGACTTGGCACACTCAGGGGACGTGTGGTCAGGGTGGAGGGCTGGTCGGGAACTGCTCGGGGCAGGGGCAGAGCTCAGTGAGGTGTTCAGCCAGGGTGCGCCCAGCCGAGGCGGGGCTCCACGCCCTGTGCGGGGTCGGAGTCGAGGCTCCTCTGGGGTCGGGCTCCGGCCCCCCAGCCTCCGCGCACTTCCAGCCAAGCTTTGTCGTTCGGCAGGCCTGACACCCCCTCTGCCCCTGTCCTGGGCAGGAACGCGGCCGGCAAGGACGGCACGGAGCGCCTGGGTGGCTCGGTGCTGGAGCAGATCCCCTTCCTGCAGAACTGCGAGGACGAAGACAGTGACGAGGAAGACGAGCTGGACGGCGCGCAGCTCAAGAAGCCGCGCGTGAAGGTGAGCGCCGGCTGCCCAGGAGGAGCCCCAGGTGCAGAGGGCCTGGGGGTGCTCGGCCCGTCTGAGGGCTGCTGCATCCCTTCCCCTCAGCCCGTCTCCTGTCCAGCCACGCTGTGGCCTCTGGTCCCTTCCAAGGCTCCTCGATCGTTTCTGTCAGGGCAACCCCTTTCCCAACCGTACCCCTGTCATTCTCTCCACGTTCCCTCCTTGGGCTCTGACGTTTCCAGGAGGCCTTTTCTGAGTCACCCAGCCAGGCCAGCCCCAGGACGCCCTCTCATGGTGCGTTCTCCTTCCTGCCAGCCCAACCACAGTGGGACTTGGAAAGGTTCTGACACACCCCGGCTCTGTCTCCCGCAGTAGGCTGTGAGCTCCCCGAGCCAGGGGCTGGGTGGGTCTTTTCTGCTCTCTCCCAAGCACCCTTAGGGGATGTGGCCAAACCCCCAGCTTAGCTTGGAGTCAGGTTGGGGGTCTCTGGGGAGCACTTCATAGGATGGGAACGTCCGGTCTGCTGTTGGTGTTAGGACCCAGGCCCAGGGACACAGCTCACAGGGTAGAGTCCAGGCCTTCTCAGCTTGGCCTGGAAGTCGGGCTCCACCACGTTTCACCCCCGCTCCTGAACTGCCGGAGCCCAATGCTCCTGCCATCCTGATGGTGCTGTCCTTAGGCGGGGCCTGATCTCACCTGTCAGTGTAGGCCTTGTGGGCCAGGCTCTGTGCTGGCAGCAAGAACATGGAGACACTGAGGTCTGGTCCTTGCAGGGAGGAGCTTGTAGCCAGCAGTGGGCTTATAGGTAATCACGGGCAGGTTCACATGCCCATGAGGTGGGCCTGTGGGAGAGGAGACAGCCTCGGGGGCTTTCCTTGACCAGCTCTTCCCACCCGAACTCCAGCCCTCCCTGCTCAGACTCGCCTCAGACACCCCCTCCTCCAGAAAGCCTTCTCTAACTTGCCCTTGCTCCCCTTCTCCCCAGAGGGTCAGGAATCTCCTATGGGCTGCCCTGTCCTGACCAGGACCACCCTGGGTCCTCCCTGTCTGATGTCAGGCCTGTCCTGGCCTCCACTCCGTATCCAGGGCCCCCACCATGGCTCAGCGCAGGGTCCCACGCAGGTCAGGCGCTCAGTGACCGCACTGAGGGGAACAGAGCACTCGGAGCTGGAGCCCTGGCCCTGGAGTTCCAGGAAGAGCAGGGTGTTTCCAAGTCCAGAGCACCTGGTCCCTCCTGCCCCATCGTGGATTTCCACTCCTTTCTCAAGTTTCCCTCAGCCCCCTCTGGGAAACCTCCCCTCGCCCCTGCACTCCTGTTAGAAGTGCTCGCGTGCTCCCTGTAGCAGTCACTACCTCTGTCCCCACGTCTGTCCCACATCCCCTGTCAGGCGGCTCGCTATGCAAGTCTCACACTTCCCCAGGCCCCTGTCTCCACCAGCTGACCTTCGGTGGCCAGAACGAGATTCAGGAGTGCCTTCCAGAGTGGCCACTGGCCTGGCTCTATAACCGGGGGCATGTGATTCTCTTTGTCATGGTTTCGGCCATAGAGGCTGGTAGTCTGTTTCTGAGTTGTTGAGGAATTCATTAAAATGAGTCCTGGGAGTTCTCTGGCGGTCCAGTGGTTAGGACTCGGCACTTTCACTGCTGTGGCCCAGGTTCAGTCCCAGCTCAGGGAACTGCGATCCCATAAGCCACCACACGGCAGGGCCAAAAATAAATGAATAAGTAAATAAAATCTGTACGTTTGAAAAATAAATGAGCTCACACTGGGTAGATGCATGGCACTGACGGTCCCAGGCGGTGAGAGAGAAGCAAGGCCCCTCTCAGGGACCAAGCCCTGGGACGGAGTCACCCGCGCCCCGGAGGAGTTCACAGCCTGACTGAACCTGGTCCAGGCTGGGGACACTGAGGAGGGTTAAGGCTTCCTGGAAGAGGTGGTGTTTGAGTCCACTGGTCCCAGAGTCCTAGTGCTGAGGGCGGGCTGTGTCCTAAGCCAGCACCGAAAGCAGAACTCAGATATCCAGACGGTCTTTGAAAACTCTGAAACTCTCTTTAAGCGACGTAAGTGCAGTCTGTGAATTGCCAAGTACACAGCTCCCTCCCGGATGGCACTTGATGTAAAACATAGTGATGCTTAGGAAACGGGAGGCTAAAGGATTACGTGCAAGATGTCACTTCATGAGGCTGCATCTCAAAGGTGTCTGGTGGGAAAACGCAGGCGCGATGCTGCCCTGCAGTTCACAGGTCTGGGATGGGGTCCAAGCTTGTGACTGAGGAAAACGAGAGGATTTGGTTCTCAGCCCTGGTTACGACCGACTGTGGGAAAACTCAGCAGACTCTGTATTCATTCGCCCAGCATTCTGTTTCTCAGAAGGGAAGAACTGGGGTGTTTTCTTATTCTAAAAGTAGCTCCTGCTTATTATATAAGAAAACAAAAATGCAGCCAGTATAGGAAGTTATCAGGAAGACTTGGAGAGCCCCCAGGTAACCTCACACTCCAAAGCTTGTCTTTGATGTATGTGGAATGGCTTGGACCTGGGGCAAGGGGCTTCACTCTGCTCAGCCTCAGTTTCCTAAATCTGTAATATGGGACTAATAATGAGAAGAGTGGTAACTGTTCGTGGGTTTGTGAAATCATGTGCGCGAAGCTGGTTTGGAGCACTGAGTAACCCAGAGAGGCTGGCACTGTGGCGCATGTCCATCGCCATTACTGTCATGCCCACGGATCTGATCTCACTCTGCAGTGTCTGCTTCCACACCCGTACACCCATACACCCAAATATAGCTTCCCTCGCCCCCGATACAGGTTGTCATATTATCTGACGTATTTTCATGAGAAGTGTACTGGCCTGGGAGGCAGGGCATGGGGGAGCAGGAACAGCCTGAGCGAAAGCAGCAGGGCCCTGTGTGGGGGTCACTGCAGGCAGCATCAAAAGGGGTCTCCAGAGCCAGGCTGGGGGGCTGGCATGCCCCGGAGCCCTAGAGGCACAGCCCCGAGGGCTTCCAGTAGAGGGAGCACGGCGTCAGGGTGTGGGACTGGGGGCTGCAGCCAGGAACGCTGGTTGCTCTGCTCTGGGAGACTAAGTGGGCTGGGGCCCTGACCTCTCTCTGGTGGTCTCCACGCCCCAGCTGCCATCCAAGGCCCTGGTTCCTGAGATGGAGGACGACGACGAGGATGACTCAGAGGACGCCATCAACGAGTTTGATTTCCTGGGCTCGGGAGAGGATGGGGAGGGCTCTCCAGACCCGCGGCGATGCGCTGGAGAGGGGACCCACCATGAACTGGGTGAGTTGGGGGTTTCCTGGCCGGCCTTCCTCTCTGCGGGCGCACACTGCCGCCTGCAGCCTGCAGCTGCTTCCTGCCCCAGGGTCCCCACCGGATGGATACACTTCCTGAGAGAGTGGCCCTGGAGAGCTGGAGGCTGCACCACTGTGGCCAGGCCCTCTCCCCTTCCCTGGAAAATCTCAGGGGGTCACAGGCAGGCCTGGCTCTTCCTGAGGCAGGGCCTGCAGCCCTCCACCCCCAGCCAGTTGTTGGCTGACCTGGGGGGATTGGGAGGGGAGGGGGAACAGGATGCAGACCCGGCGTGGGGGAGGTGGGGGCTGCGCTTCCTGTCCTGTGACTCTGAGCTCTGAGGCCCCTGGGGTCACGTAGGATGGCGGGGGACTGAGGCCATGGAGGGTCCCCTCTCCATCTATCTCCTCTGCCTGTCCCTCACCCCCACTCGGAGCCCAGGGCTCTCCAGCCCCCCAACAGTGGCAGGAGAGCACCCTCCCCACGTGGCTGAGTGGCCAGTCAGTGACACCCGCCTATCTGCGCCCTGTACCTTCAGAAAGCCGGCGGGTCAAACTCCAGGGGATCTTGGCTGACCTTCGGGATGTGGATGGGCTGCCCCCCAAAGTGACCGGCCCGCCTCCCGGCACCCCCCAGCCCCGGCCCCACGAAGGTAAGCGGCCCCTGCACCCTGGCCCAGTCCTGAGGGGCCCACGGCAGAGGGAGGCTGCAGAAGCTAAGCCCCGGGCTTCTGTGTCCTCGGGGTTGAGGCCCAGCCTCTGGTCTGCAGCCTCCCTGTCCCAGAAGCTCGTCTGTCTGTCTCTGTCTCCCTCTCTTTTTGTTTGTCCTGCCCTGTCTGTCTGTCTGGCTCCCCCTGTCCCTTTCTTTCCAGCTGTGATTCTTGATCTTGCCCTCCCCCTGCCTCTCTGTCTCCCTTCTCACCTCTCTCCGCCTCTCTCTGTCTCTCTCCCCCTGCCCCTCTCTGCCCCCTCCCTCCCCTCTCCATACCAGGTTCCTTTGGCTTCTCCTCAGACGTTTTCATCATGGACACTATCGGGGGCGGGGAGGTGAGCCTGGGGGACTTGGCAGATCTCACCGTCACCAACGACAACGACCTCAGCTGTGATGTAAGTCCTTGGGGTGCCCCACCCCTCACAGGCCCCCCCCAGGCGTCCGGCGCAACACCGGGACTGGCTGAGCTCTGGCCGGGTGCCTGCCTGCACCCAGCCCCTCACACGGCAGGACAATGTGAGATCATTCGCCAGCTCACCCTGTGTCACAGGGGTGCCGATGCAGACGGGCGCTGGGACTTGACGGGGTCACCGAGGTGCCTGGCCTAGCAGGCTCTGGGGCCTAGGTTTCAGTTGTGCTGCCAGGCTGCTCCTGTCAGCGACGCTCCTTCCCACCCCAGGCTTGCATGCGCCTCACATCCAGGACCCACCATGGGCGCGAAGCAGGGGCAAAGGGGTGCTGAGTCCAAATACAGCATCAGAGGCAGCGGGTGCCTTTGGGCTGGGGCAGAGCAGGTAGGAGTCTGTGCAGGAGGCGGGGATTGTGGACAGGAAGCTGACCTCCAGCCACAAAACAAAACAAAATCAGGCTGATCTGGTATGAGTGGAGGCTAGCGGGGCTGTGGGGCTGGAATGCAGAGAGACCTCAGGGGTAGTGTCCTGAGCCTGAGATCTGTGGCCAGGCCGCTGCCTCTCCGGACGTCTCTGAAGTGGGCGCGTATGAGCTCGTTCCTGTGGTAGGACACTCACCGCAGCTTCCAGTGAGGCTCCGGGTGGTTGGTGATCTCAGCCAGCCTAGGCACTCTGGGAGGGCAGGGGCGGAGGATGGGTGGGGAGAGTTTGAGCAAGAAGATGCAGGGTTCTTCTGCTCCCCCAAAATGAAATGAAGACACCCCCCTCCCCCGGGGCTGCATATGCATGAGGGGGTAGACCCTCTAGTCTCCTGAACAACTGTGGCAGAAGCGATGACCTCAAGGGACAGAGCCCAGATGTGGAGGTCTGTCGGGGTGCACCCCGTCTTAGGGCAGGGTACTGAGGCTTGCCTGACAGTCTGCTCGTCTCCTTTCCCCAGGGGCCCTCCCTGGGTCCCTTCCCTCGAGAGCGACACCACAGTCCATGAGGCCCTCTGTGGTGTCTCGGGGACTCTCCCCCAGAGGCCTGTGGACTCTGCTCCCTGGTCTCTCCCACCCGGGGTGTGCTGGTGCCCTTCTCCACTCCCCGCATCGGGTCTGCCTCCCCGCACTGGGACCTCCTCCCGCCTCTCTCTGCAGCCACTCTCTTCCCCAGTCCAGCGCCCCCGCCATGGAGCAGCCAAAACAACCTGGGCCATTCCCCTGCTCTAAACCCTCCCGAGGGGCCCCGTCCCTGAGAAGGAGCAGCAGGTTCCTGAGTGTGGGCCAGCCCTCCAGGCCCTCCCCTGCTGCTCTCCCTCACTCGCTGCATCCCTGGCCCCCTCTCAGCTCAAGGTCCGCCTTTGCTCCCTTTGCCTCAGGGACTTTCCGCTCTCTCTCCCCTTCATTGACCTGGTAACGTCCTGATCACACGTTGGTTCCCCAGGAAAGCCTCACTGGCCCGCACAGATGAGGACGGGCTGCCCGGCGCCTCCTCTCAGTGCATCTGAAATTCATGGCACTGCTTGCTAGTCGTCTCTGTGATGGAGACGATCTCTGACCATCTCCCCCAGGCTCCCCCTGAACGGGACACCCCAGTGCTTGGGCTCACTGTTGCCTCCTCAGGAGCCAGCACGGGCCCTGTGCACTGCAGGAACTCACTGAGCGAGTGACGGGGCGCTGCGGGTAGGCGGGCGGGCAGGAAGTGGCCGGCCGGGGCCAAAGGCTCGTGTGTGCTGCGTGCCGCTTCATGTGGGGCTGGGTGTGGGGACTGCCGGCCGGGATGGGCAGACCCTGAGGCAGCTCCGCCACCCCAGCTGTCTGACAGCAAAGACGCCTTCAAGAAGACCTGGAACCCCAAGTTCACCCTCCGCTCCCACTACGACGGCATCCGCTCCCTGGCTTTCCACCACAGCCAGTCGGCTTTGCTCACCGCTTCCGAGGACGGCACGCTCAAGCTCTGGAACCTGCAGAAGGCAGTCACCGCCAAGAAGTGAGGGCAGCAGCCCCGGGGTGGAGGGCTGGGGGGGGGGGCGTCTGGGCATGGGGGCGCGGGGTGACCCCTGGCTCTTCTGCCTGCCCACAGGAACGCTGCGCTAGACGTGGAGCCTATCCATGCCTTCCGGGCTCACAGGTAGGGAAGTGCCCCTGCCCCTGTGGCAGCCTGCCCCCAGCCCGCTCACTGCCATCCTGGGGGCCAGGGCAGACGGCAGGGCGGCCAAAAGGCTCCAGGTCCCTGTGACCATCTGCACATGCCCCACCCGCTCCTGGCACCCTGCAGACTTCCAGTGCCCCGCAGCCAGTTCTTGGCACAGCCTTTAGAGGAGTTGGGGGAGGCTGGGGGCGGGCAGCTAGCCTGGGTGGCCCAAGCAGAGGTCCAGATGCTGGGTTCCTTTTCAGCAGCCTTGAAATATGCTAGTGGTGCACCCTCAGGTCCCGTTGAGGGGAGGAGGCGAGCCCGGAGTGTCTGGTCCCCCCCTTCACCCCGCCTCGGTATCCTCCAGGGGCCCCGTGTTGGCCGTGGCCATGGGCAGCCACAGTGAATACTGTTACAGTGGTGGGGCAGACGCCCGCATCCACAGCTGGAAGATTCCAGACCTCAACATGGACCCCTACGACGGTTACGGTGAGGACCACTCCCTCCCATCTTCCTTCCCCCACCCACCTGCCCCCGGGGGCCTCTTGGTCCCTTAGCACCTGGACTTCACACTTCGAGAACTCAGGAGGGAACGCCAAGGGCTCCCCCTCTGGTGAAGCCAGGACCCAGGTGATTCAGCACGTGACCGAGGGTCAGATGAGAGGAGGCAGTGAGGGGCCAGTGGGTGAGCGGTGCACAGAGAGGCTCACTGGGGTGGAGCTTTGGGACAAAGCCAGGCAAAGGCATGGTGGGCCCTGGTAGCACTCCGCAGTCTCTGCCTGCATCTGTGTGGTGGAGCGGAGGAGGCAGGGAAGGGGAGATGGAGACGCTAGCTGGGCCGGGCTGCAGGTTTAATATTAAGTGGAGTAGTGAGCAGACCGTCCCCTTTGTTCAGTGTTTGTGTCCCTGCTCTCTGACACCTCTTTTGATAATGCTTTTGATCACACACTTGGTTCTATGCCGCAGTGTGTCGGGGCAGAGTTTGGGGATCTGTCTCCTCTCAGGATCGTCTCACCCCGTCAAAGGTCTGGGGCCAGCCCCAGGCAGTGTCTGCTCTTCGCCTAGCAGGCTGTCACATTTTGGGTGTCATCAGGGCCCAGCCAGAGCACCCCATGTGGACCTGAGTGACCAGGGAGGCCATAGTGGGAATGACCAGAGGGCTTTGGAGGAGAGAGGGGCAAGACAAGACCACGGGGACAGAGGGTGGGGCTGACTCCAGGGGCCAAGCTGCAGAAGTCTTGCCCTTGTCCCCTTAACTGAGTCCTAAAAGGTACATCCCAAGCAGGGCTTTGTGCCAGGCATTGTCACGGGCCTAGGGGAACGGCAGCGAGCCAGATAATCCCTGCCTCTGGAGCTTCCACCCTGGGGGCGTTGAAAGCCTGAAAGCTTTGCAGAACAGCCGGCCTGCGCTCAGAGCCTGAGCAGCTCTGAGGGCATGAGGACGGGGCTGACTCGGCAAAGCCGGGGCAGCCCGGCTGCCCGAGCTGCGGCGGGGCTGCGGCCCTGATGCAGCCCTCTCCTCCCTCCGGCGGCTCCAGACCCGAGCGTGTTGAGCCGCGTCCTCCAGGGCCACGGGGATGCGGTGTGGGGCCTGACCTTCAGCCCCGCTTCCCAGCGCCTGGCCTCCTGCTCCGCCGACGGCTCCATCCGCATCTGGGACCCCTGCAGCAGCGGCCCGACCTGCCTCTGCACCTTCTCCACAGCCAGCGGTGAGGGGTGGGGTGGGCCATACACTTGGGGTGGAGGCCCCCAGAGGAGGGCCACTCCTGACGAGGGCCCAGGCTTCCCACTGCAGGGCAGGAGTGGGGCTGTTGGCAGCCTTCCATCCCCTCTGCCTTCAGATCACGGGACCCCCACCTCAGTGGCCTTCACCAGCACCGAGCCTGCCCACATCGTGGCCTCCTTCCGTTCTGGCGACACCGTCCTGTATGACCTGGAGGCTGGCAGTGCCCTCCTCACGCTGGACTCCCGGGGGAACAGCGGTAAGGGGGTGCCCAGGGCCGGGGGCTGAGGTCTGAATGGCTCCAGGGCCCCAGTTTCTCCTGGGGCTTTGGTGACCTGTCGCCCAGTCAGTGGACGGTGGCTGCCCTGTCCTCTGTGGGGCTCCATGCAGGATGAGATCAAGTCCCAGTCACTGTGCCCTTATGGACAGCTCCGGAGGGCTTGGGGGAGAGACATCCCCGGGGACTCCCCTGTGGGCCGCTTGGTGGGGCGGAAGCACTGCCTTCATGGTCGTCGTCCCTCCTGCTTGCCCCAGGGCCACGCAGTGTCCACGGCACAGATGGAGAAGCCTTGGGCCCTGGAGGGAGCGGCGGGGGCGCCCCGCCCTCCTCGCGTCTCGGCAGAGGACAGAGATGGGACGGCGGCTCTCCTTTGTCTTTGTCCCTCCTGGTTCCCTGATTCCGCGCCCCCTTGACTTCTGCTTTCTCTCCTTTTCAGGCCCAACCCAGATCAACCAGGTGGTGAGTCACCCCAGCCAGCCCCTCACCATCACCGCCCATGACGACAGAGGCATCCGTTTTCTGGACAACCGCACAGGTGAGGCCCAGCTTCCCCGGCCCCCGCTGACCTGTGCTGGTGGGGGGCAGGGGTCAGCCCAGCTTAGATGGGGAGATTGGTCAGTTTACCTTGGAGGCTCAGTGTAACCCGCTAGCCCCTGCACCTTTCCAGGTTGGGCACAGAGTGGAAAAGGAATCTGTCGCCCACCCTCTCTCCCTGCAGGGAAATCGGTGCACTCCATGGTCGCCCACCTGGATGCGGTCACCTGCCTCGCCGTGGACCCCAACGGTGTCTTCCTGATGTCGGGAAGTAAGTCGTGAGCCTCCTGGCCCCTCAGGAGTGAGGGCTCGCACCCTTCCTGGCAGGAGGGGGAGAGGAGTGCTCGGGGGCTCCCTGAGGCCAGGGCGCTGGTGGGAGTGCTGTCCGAGCAGGGATCAGGAGCCCCTCTGTGGCTGGTTAGAGTGGTCACGGGGGTGGGGACACTGGAGCCATGGTAAGGTGCGCTCCCACACGGCCCTGTTGCATTTGGAACTGGTTGGAACTGCAGCCCCCATTGCACACATGTGGAAACTGGGTCTAGAGAAGTCGCTTCACTTGATCACAGCCCAGCGGCTTGCAGGAACTGATGATCAGGCCTATCTGACTCTGTCCCCGCAAGACAGGGGACTGTTAGCAGTTGGGGCACCTGCCGTTTGTGGATAAAGACACCAAGCCCCAGTGACCGCAAGGCTGCTCCTCAGTGGCGTGGCTGGGACTCGGGTGGATGGAGAAGGGGCTGAAACTCCCCAGGGGGTGAAGGGGGTGCACTGGCCTGACCAGAGCCCACCCGGCCCTGGGATGTCAGCAAATGCGTGCATGCACAGAGGCACAAACCATGGGAGCGGAAGGCGGGGTGGCCCAGGATGGTTCAGCTGTCTCCAGGGAGGCCGGGTTCAGGAGGCGGGTCTGGGCGGGGAGCTGAGGGACCCGGAGCTGCTGGGCGACAGCCCCTCCTCCCGCACCTGCACAGGCCATGACTGCTCGCTGCGTCTGTGGAGCCTGGACAACAAGACGTGCGTTCAGGAGATCACGGCCCACCGCAAGAAGCATGAGGAGGCCATCCACGCGGTCGCCTGCCACCCTAGCAAGGCCCTCATCGCCAGCGCAGGCGCCGACGCCCTGGCCAAGGTCTTCGTATGATGCCCACCTGGCCCCCAGCCCAGACCACCACGATGGCTGGGGGGCGGGGCCAGGCAGTGGGACTGAGGTGAGGGGATGGAGGGAGGGAAGCTTGGGTTGGGAGGGCAGAAGCCCCGGCACCCTCACTCCCGCCTGGCATTTCCGGAGGGTGCCAAATCCCAACACCCTAGCTGGGATGCTCTGCGAGAATTGCCAGGCTGTCCCCCAGGCGTTCAGAAGGGCTGGAACTGCCTGACCTCTGGCACCCTCGAGACTGTGGTCCAGCTTCCCCTCCCCTCTGTCTCCCACAGGTGACTCCCGGCCTCGGTCTGGAGGCCCCGAGGCCCTGCCGCCTCCTGCTTGCCTTGGGGCCTGGTGGTGCTATTGGCCCTCTCCCCAGGAGGCCCTTCCCGCGGCCTCCCACCGGGTGCGGCCTCCTTCAGGAATCGCCCTCCAGCGTGGTCTCTGGGAATTCTCCCTTTACCCTGGCACCCACTCCGGGTCTCTGAGCCTCCTTCTCGGGAGACGCACATCCAGGCCTGGGTGTCCTTGGGGCTCAACTTTTCCAAGACGCCAGAAGGTGCCGGGTTCTCTTTTGGAACCCCTGACTGCTCCTCTCCACCCCCCTGGCCCCGGGTGGGAGCCGAGCAGGAGGCGCCCCCACGCCCCTGCTCTGGGTCTGCTGGGGCCCTGGAGCCAGCTGCAGGTCGGGATCGTCCTCCCTGCGGGGGCCTCCCCCACTCCCCACCAGCGTGCCCAGTAATCCCCCTCCCCTCCAGGTCCCTCAGCACAGCTTTCCAGACACTACCCAGCGCCGCCAGGGCCAGTAACTGCCTGGGGAGCAGGTGATGCCCTCGGGGGAGCACCCGACCCTACCTCCCCCAACACTCCTCCAAGGGCAGCCCCCCAAACCCCCATGGGGGGAGAGATAGCCTTCTCTTGCCCCTCCGCAGGGCATGGAGGGTGGAGTGGGGTCACCTGGGCCCCCCATAACTCCCTGTATATCTGTATAAATAAATGGGATTTTAATGGAGCCCCCCCCCCATGTTGTTATCACTGTGTGATAGTCTGTCCGTTTCTGCTCCTGACCCTTCACTCTCTTCCTCTATTTATTTCGCTCTGTTTTGGGTTCCACCCTGTGCCCCCAGGCCCCCGTCCCAGGTTCCTGTTTATAAGCCCCATCCCCTCTGCCCCGACTTGTACGTGAAACTTGTCTCAATAAACCCTTTGGAGTAAGATGGGTGGCAGTGCTGACTGTCGAGGGGACCGGGGACTTTCGGGGAGGAGTCACCGGCTCTGCCAGGGGTGGGTGGAGCTTGGAGAGAGGAGATAGGATGGGTTGGGGTTTTGTGGTAGGGTTGTGGGGGCAGAGCTTGGGCGGGGTGTGGGTGGAGGGACGGAAGTTGGGGCACAGGACCGAATCTCCCCATGCCCCTCCTTTCGGTCCCTAAGCGCTCCCTCCCCAGGGGCTTGAGCAGCAGCCTGAGGAGCAGAGCCCTGACTGGCTGATGATAGAGTTGACAGTTCAGCTCAAGACTCTTCGTCCCCTGCCCGCCCCCAGCATGGTAGCGAAAATCTGGTCACGAAGTCGTTACTGACCCAGAGTACTGAACACCCGCCTTCCCTCCCTGCCTGCATGGAGTGTAGGGCCTGCCAAGGGCCTGGGGCCTGCCCACTCAGAACACCTCCACCCTGCTGGGATTCCTCTCCCTTCTCGAGGTGGCCGAATCACAGTGGCTGGCTGTTGCCTCAGCGGGAGCCAGACCCTATGCTTAGCTCTTCAGGTGCCATTGCGCCGGGTTCCCACAACCTCAAAGAGTGAGGACAGACCATGACACGTGTTAACAGGATGAGAGAAGAAGGCCGGGGCTCAAGGCAGCCCAGCAGGTTATTCAGGGCCCAGCAGGTCATCAGATTTGTATCCAATCCCTGGGGACCCCCTCTGCTTACTTGGAGGCCTCCACCCCTACCAGCCAAGGGTCCTTGGGCCAATCCCACCATCTCTCTGGACCTCAGCATCCGCAGAAAAGAGAGCCAGACAGTAATGCCCACCTCCTGGCTTATCAAGGCCTGCACCCCAATGCCCAGAACAGGGCCTGCCTCCTGTCAGGGCCCCGTGAACACTTGAAGAAGGAGGAAACCCTGCGAAGTACACACTCCTGTTAGGACTTCGCAGTGGCAGTCACCCGCCTGTCTGGACAGGGCACAGGTGGGCAGAGAGCCATCAGGTGAGGCCGACAGGAACCCAGCTTTGGGCGCCACGTGGCCTCATCCCCCCCACCCCCTCATTCCTCTGGGCTCCCTGCTGCTTCCCCAGGTGGCGGTTTAGGTTTTCACCCCAGCCTCAGACTTCCTTCCCCAGCCCCAGCCAGCCCCCGGATGTGGTGGCAGATTCGCTATTGTACCGACCTCGGCTGCCCCCAACAGCCCTCTTAGGAGCAGGGGGCTCGTCTTGAGGTCCTCATCCCCCACCCAGCCCTGCTGGTCGGGAGCCCAGACGCAGTGGCCCATCTCAACCTGGATGCCTCTGGGGCTCAGCCAGGCCTTGGCTTCTCAATGCAGCCCATGGGCGGTAGCTACCCGCTGGATGATCTTGGACAAGTCACACTGCCTCTCTGAGGGTTCAGCTTCCTGTATGTAAACTAAATGGTAGCCACCCTTATTATTAGCTGGGGAGAAATCAAGTCCTTGAAGGGGTGTTTTATGACAGGCCTGGCACATTCTAGGGCCTCGATTCATACTTGCTGAATGACTGAGCAAACCCACCCACAGCACCTGAGTGTCTGAGGTGCTCACCCCTTTATCTCAGCACATTAGAGTCACAGCCAGCAGGACTGAGCTTCTGCTGTGTTCTAGGCACACTTACACCATCTCATTAACCCCCACAAAGACCCTCTGGGGACAGTCCAATTGTCCCATCTGAGAGATAAGAGAAATAGGCTCAGAGTGGAGAAGTCACCAACCTAAAGTTACCCAGAGATAGACATGCGCACATTTCCCCAGGAGAACAATATGCTTTCCGTCTGTGAGGTGGTGAGGATGTGTGGTCCTCCCTGGTTGCCATGGTTCTTCCAGGCTCCCCTAGGCTTTTATTTGGCTCTTCACCCTTCTAAAGAGGGGCAGAGTGGGAAGCTGACCACGGGAGGAAGGAAACTACCGCCCTTCCCCACCGGCCCTGCGCCTGACTCTACCGGCACAGCGTGCACCAGCCCTGACACTCCAGTCTGTTCGTGGCACTTTGGCCACGGTCGTTGGCGCGAGACCTGAGGCAAGGCTCTCTGTCCATCTGGAGGCCTCGGTCTTCCCACCTGTGGAATGGGCTGGGGTGTGTCGCGAGGGAGGGCGGGGTGACGCTCTGGGAGAGCAGGCTCACTCCGGAGAGCGGGCCGGACCTGACACCGTCTCCCACCCTTTCCCCTGCGGTGGGCGCCGGATGCAGGCCAGGCGAGATGGCTCCCTTCCTTAAAGGGCCAGACGCCTCCTCAGCCCCGGCCTCGCGACCTGTGGTGGGGGTGAAGGTGGCTTGCTCCTCCCTCACCAGCTGAGGGAAAAGTCAACTTTCCAGACACGGGTTTGCCGGCGGGAGGAATCAGCATCTCCCACCCCGGGTCCCCAGGCCTGGGCGGGGGAGGTGTTACCCCCGACTCGCAGGCGCGCTGAGCCCGCCCTCCTCTTCCGCCCCCAGGCTCTCATCAGGGTCCACCCTCTCTGACGTCACCAAGGTCGGTGCCGATTGGCCTACTGAACTGCCACTCTGAATACTTCCTCCTGGGCCGCAGCCGCGGAGTTAAACTTTGGAGGGGGAAAAAGAGCCACGGGCTCCCTGCGCTGAGCGACTTTCTCATCCCTCCCACCCCCCCCCCGCCACCCCACTGCCGATGATAACACCGCCTTCCCCGCGGGCCCCGACCGAATTTTTCTCCAACTTCCGAGACCTGTGAGATTCCCTCCTTAGCACCCCGGCCCTCGGGATCCCTCTGCCCATCCCCGGGCCCGCCATCGGATCCCTGGGATCCATTCGATCCCCGACTCAGAGGCTCCTGCTCTCCACCCCCAAGGTCTGGTGAATCCCTCTGGCCCTCTTCTTAAATGGATCCTCTTCCTAGAGCCACTGATTTCTCGACTCCACCTGCTCCCTTTCCAATCCCTTCTCTCTCCACGGATCCTTTGGATCCTGGGCTCTTCTGATCGCTGTGACCCGGACCTACTAGATTTTCTTCTTTGATTTCTTGGTATTTCCCAATTGCTGGCCCCCCTCCCCAAAACCACTAGATTTCTCCTTTCTGATCATCTGTGATCGTTTAATCCCCCGGGTGGGCGTCTGATCCACTAGATTCCTTTTCTCTAACTTCCCAGGGTCCCACCATCCTCGAGTTCCCTCAACGTGCCAGGCAGGGTTCTCTTCTTGGATCCCCGCTTATAAGATCCCTGGGATACAGTGACCCCGAGCCTCCCTGCTCAGCCTTCTCCAGCAGGATCCCGGGGTGGGTGCCGGGCGGCGGACCCCGGGCCTCGCCCTATGGCCGCCGCCCCCTCGCATCCCGCCGGGCTCCCGGGCTCTCCCGGGCCGGGGTCACCTTCGCCCTCCGGCGGCTTGGAACTGCAGTCGCCGCCACTGCTGCTGCCCCAGGTCCCGGCCCCGGGCTCGGGGGTCTCCTTCCACATCCAGATCGGGCTGACCCGCGAGTTCGTGCTGTTGCCCGCTGCCTCTGAGTTGGCCCACGTGAAGCAGCTGGCTTGCTCCATCGTTGACCAGAAGGTGAGCACGCAGGTTTCCCACCCTCCCACCCCCGCCCCAGCTTTAGGAGAGGTCTGGGGGGTGGGGGTGGGGGGCGCTGGCAGAGGTGGCTTCGAGCCCAGTATAAGGAAGAGGGAGAGTAGTGGACTAAGCCTTGGGCTGCTGAGGGGTGGGGGTGCAGTATTGGCCCTCCAGTTGCCTCCTCACCCCACTCCCCTTTGAGAGAGGCCTGGTCCGGGGTGGGGTGCCCCAGAGGCCTCCCCGAATTGCATGTCCCTGCATGTTGTTGTTCACTGCAGACAGCAGGGAGGAAGGGAGGGGCCAGCCAGGTGTAGGAGCTGAGAAGGAGCAAGCGGGAGCCCGAGATGTGGGAGACCTCCCTGCCTGGGCCCACCCCAGCCTCCGACTTGGTGGAAACAGTAGAAATTGAAGCCGGGCCGGCCTGGGCGATCGGGTGACATGTGTGGGTGTGGGTGTGGGTGCGTACCCTGGACTAACTGCCCGGGGCAAGTGAGGTCTCAGAGACCAATTTCTGCCCTCCCCCAGGCCGGAGGAGTGTGTGGAGGGGCAGGCGCACCTCTTCGAAATCCCCAGAGGTTCTGAGGTCTCTGCCCCCGCTCCTGATCGGTGTCCCCACCCTTCAGCTCTGAGGCTGGCCTGTCAACACGAGCCTTCCCCACTCCACCCCACTCTTTGCTTTGGGCGTCACGGTCACTGGAGTTGGGGCCTGGAGAATCTCATCAAGGGGAATATCGGGTGGGACACAGTGCTTGAATTCTAGAACGCTAAAAGTTAGAATAGTGGGCTACTCTACTGTTGGAGAAGGAAATGGCAACCCACTCCAGCGTTCTTGCCTGGAGAATCCCAGGGACAGGAGAGCCTGGTGGGCTGCCGTCTATGGGGTCGAACAGAGTCGGACACAACTGAAGCGACAGCAGCAGCAGCAACTACTGTTGGAATTTTGGACTTTAAAAATGTTAGAATTCTACATTGTTGGAATAAGCAACTGCTAGGTAACTGACTCCTCTGGTATTGAAGAGTTCAAACATTAGACCCTGAGGTGGTTGACTATTCGATTCCCATGTTGTTAGAATCCTAGAGCATTAAAATGTTAAAATTTTGGTACACTGGGTTGTAGAAATCCTTTCAGGCTAAGATATTCAAATATTAGAATCCTAGTTTGGCAGATCCCTACAACATTAAAATATTAGGCTAGCTACTGCTAATCTAGGTAGTTAAAAGTCTAAACCTTATAATAATTTGTTGGAATCTAGAAATGAATCCTATCATAGGAGCATGCTGGAATCCCCAAATATTCAAATTCTAGAATCTTCTTAGACTCCTGGAAATGGATTCTCTGGGCTTCAGAGAAAACACGAGGAACCTGGCCAAATCTCCCATTTTACAGACAAGGAAACTTAGAAAGACCCCAGGGGCAGTCAGGACTCGGGAATCCTGGCACCTGGGGACCCTCTCCTAGCAGCAAGAACAGATGAGTTTCCTTTGCCACCAACCCCCTTCCCCTCAACCAGCTCCTACACCCAACTCAGCCTGCTTCTTGGGGAAACAGGCTGGGGGGAGAGCGGTTGTTCCCTGGGTCAGATTCTTTATCTGCTCGAGTCCTCAGCCTACCCCCTCAGGCCTCACCCCAGTTTTCTTTTCTGCCTCCCTGTCCAGGTGTAGTAGGGCCCCTTTCCTTCCTTCCAGCGGCTCCACCTGGGTGGTTTCACTTTCTGTTCTACAGGTTTCATTTCCTGCCCCCCCCTCCCCAAGCTGGGCACTGGGGCACCTGGGTCCTTGGGGCTTTGGGTGGGGGCACCCTGCCTATCTCTCAACTCCTTGGAGCCCTAGACTTTCTGCACCCTCCACCCCAACCCCCCTCAACCAGGAGTCTTAAATCTCCTCCTTCCAGATTGCCCAGCCCCAGTGCTGGGCGTGGAGCCAGGTAACAGGGACAATAGATTCAGGAAGGAAACTGGTGGTTGGGGGACAAGGAGGAGGTAGGCTGGGAGCAGGAGGTGGTGTGGAGATAAGGGAAGGGGTGCTCACTCAGCCCTGCCCCTGTCACTTCCAAAAGATTCTAGGTCCCCAAAATCCCAGAGCCAATCTCCCTCCCCAACTCTCCAGGCGGCTCTCGCCCAGCACACCTGGGTCTCTGGCACCCTGCCCGGCTCGGCTCGAGCTGGGTTTGGGAGGGTACAGGCAGGAAGCAAGGGGCTGCGGGGTCTCTTTAGTTTCCGGGGGAAACGGCCGGCCCTGCCCTGGGAAGGTTCCAGACCGCTGCTCTGAGCTTTTCCGTCACCACGTCCCTCTCCCGCCCCCTCAGTTCCCCGAGTGTGGCTTCTACGGCCTTTACGACAAGATCCTGCTCTTCAAACATGACCCCACGTCGGCCAACCTCCTGCAGTTGGTGCGCTCCGCCGGAGACATCCAGGAGGGCGACCTGGTGGAGGTGGTATTGTCGGGTGAGAGGCCGAGGCCCGCCTAGGGGCGGAATCTCGAGCGGGGGGCGGGACATCGGTAGGAGGCGGGGCGGGGTAGGCCCAGACACTTAGTTCTTCAAGTTAGGGACCGGCGGTTCTAAGCGCTGGCTGCAAATTAGGAGCCCCGCGGGAGCTCTTAAAAACTCCCGCTTCCCGGAATGGGTAGATGCACACCGTGGAATTCGTCCCGCACTGAACGTAAATGAGCCAGAGCAACCGGGATGGATCTCACACACCTTGCTTAAGGGACAGAAGCTAAGCTAGGCATTGAATCATGCCATTTACGAAGCACAAAGACATTTACTCTATTTTGGCAGAAACCAGGAGAGTGGGTGCCTCTGAGGAAGCTGCAGTGGGCGGGGGCGGAGGCGGGGGTAGGTCACAGCGGTTGAAACTTCCATTTATCCATCAGGATGCTGGTGACGCGGCGTAAACAGTTTGACGGTTCATCGAGCTACGCGTTTCTGATTTGCCCCTTTCTAGACCTACGCGTCACTTTGATATAAAGTTCAAAATGTTTTCTGTGTCTCCTCTCGATGACATGCTTAATTCAATCAGATTCTGCAGCGGGAGATGAAACCCGGCCACCTGGATTTTCAGCCAGAATCTAGCCCACCCACTGGCCATTCCCATTTGATAGATGCGCAAGCTCTCAGCATTTAGAGGACTCTTTAGCCCTTGGTTCTTTCAGAAAGGCTGAGGTGGGTGGGAAGTACCTTCCTTACCCAGGTTGTGTGTCCTCCCTTGCCCCCACCCTCACCCTGAGTGCTGCAATGCTCAGTAAAATTTGTTGGACGGATGGATGACAATTAGAAGCTTGAATTTACCTCCCTCCTAGAGTCTCACAACCCTTGGATGTTATCTTCATCCTGGTCTCCCCCCCAAACCCTAGTCTCGTTCATGTAGCTATCTTCCTGACGCTTTTACCGGGTGCCTCCAGGCATCTCAGATATAGCCTGTCCAAGACAGAAATCTTGATTTTGCCTTCTTTTTTTGTCACACTGCTGGGCATATGGGCTCTTAGTTCCCCCACCAAGGATTGGACCCATGCCTTCTGCAGTGGAAGTGCAGTGTCTTAACCACTGGACCACCAGGGAAGTCCCCTGCCCTTCTAAGCCTTCTCTTCCCACAATCTTCTCCAGCTTGGTGAAGGATATCACCATTCACACAGGTGCTCATGCCCCAAACCTTAGGTCATTCCTGACTCTTCTTTTTCTCGTACCCCTTTACTTGGTCCATTTTCAGACCTACTGATTTCACTCTTAATTTACATCCTGAAGCTATTTCTTATCCTCTCCATGGATCCAAGCCACCATCACTTCCTGCCTAGATTATTGCAGTAACACCTAAGTCAACTCATGACATTCCACTGTTCAGAATCCTCCCCCCCAGTACCCTTGGAAGAAAAAATACAAACTCCTCCTCAATGTGGTCTCAAAGCTGTGCATGTCCTGGCCCCGGCCAGTTCCCTGATTCATCTCTTAACCCTGTCCTTCTTACTTTCTTTGTTCCAACCATCTTGTCTGCCTTCTGTCCCTTGAAGAAGCCAAGCTCCCTTCCACCTCAGGGCCTTTGCACTTGCTATTTTGTTTTTGGTTTTGGCGTTTTTGTTTTTTGTGTTTTTATTTTTAACATTTCTTTACTTATTTTGCTGAGCCAGGTCTTATTTTTGGCTTGTGGGATCTAGTTCCCTGACCAGGGATCAAACCTGGGCCTCCTGCATTGGGAATGTAGAATCTTAGCCACTGAATCACCAGGAAGTCCCTATTCTTTTATTTTATTTTTGTAGTGTTTCTTGTCTTTTTCCTCAAAAGAATGTCAGCTCTCTGAGAGTGGGGCGAAAAATCTCTCTTGTTCAGAGCTTTATTCTGAGCGTGTAAACAGTGCTTGGCACATAGAACACAGTCCCCTTTCCATTGCATAATATAAGAAAAGTAACTTAATGATAGACAGAAATTTGGGTGGGGGTAGGGAGCCCAACAAGATTTAGTCCAAAACCAAAACTTTTAAAATAATAGCTTACATATTATTAAGCATTTTCTCTGTGTCAGGTACTATTTTAAGAGTTTTCCAGGACTTCCCTGGCAGTCCAGTTGTTAGGACTCCAAGCTCACTGCCAACGGCCCAGGTTTAATCCCTGGTCTGGGAACTAAAATCCCATCAGCAATGTGGTAAGGCGCAAAACAAAACAAACAAACAAAAAGAATAGAGCTTTCCATATATTCATTTAACCCATGAAAAAGAACTGTAAGCAGATACTATTAAGATACTGAGATGTCCCTGGTGGTCCAGTGGCTAAGACTCTGTGCTCCCAATGCAGGGGGCCAGGGTTCGATCTCTGGTTGGGGAACTAGATCCCACATCCCACAGCTAAGATCCAGTGCAGCTAAATAATGTACTTTAAAAAAAAGAAAGAAAAAAGATACTGGACCTGTTCTTTGCTAGATTCCTGCATGGCCCAGACCCTTACCTTTTTCAGGCCTATATCTTCATGTCATCACCTCAAGAAAGCCTTCCCTGACTACCTGTTTTATTTTGGCCATTCAGCACAGCTTTCAAGGATCTTAGTTCCCCAACCAGGGATTGATCCCCAGCCCCAGGCAGTGAAAGCACCAAGTTCTAACCACTGGACCGCCAGGGACTTCCCCTGACCACCTATTTAAAATGGTACCTCTTGCATCTTCCCTATCTAACCTTTTTGCTTAATTTTTCTTCCAAGCATTTACTGACTTCTCACTTAGTGTATATTTTATTGCTTAAAAATTTCAGCAGCAGTATGTACATGGGGTCAAAAAGATCCCCTGGAGAAGGCAGTGGCAACCCACTCTAGTATTCTTGCCTGGAGAATCCCACGGACAGAGGAACCTGGCGGGCTAGCAAAAAGTCGGACACGACTAGCAACTAACACTCTCATGTACAGGGTTAAAAGCATGAACTCTAGAGCCATCTTGGCCTAGATTTGAATTTGAGTTCTGCACCTTGCTAGCTGTGTGACCTTGGCAAATTGCTTCACCTATCTGTGCTGTAGTCTTTTCGTCTAGAAAATAGAGATAATCATGTACCTCAGTGGGCTCTTGAGAAGGCTAAATTTGTTAATATTATAAAGTACTCAGCACAGTGTGGCTCGGTGGCTCAGTGGTAGAGAACCCAATGCAGGAGACACAGGTGTGTGTGATCTCTGGATCAGGAAGATCCCCTGGAGAAGGAAATGGCAGCCCAAGTATTCTTGCTTGGGAAATCCCATGGCGGGCTACAGACTCCACAAAAGACTCGAACACAACTTAGCAACTAAACAGCAACAACAGCTCAGCATAGCACCTGGCACAGAGTAACTGCTAGATTGGGAGACTGTTAAATGAGAGTATTTCTCTGACTTATTTTGTCAGTCTCCCTTACTAGAGGCCAGGCAGAGATTTTGTCTGTGTTGTTCTACATAGTGTCCCCAGCCCCTGGAACAATATCCAGTAATTATTTGTTGAATTTCCATTTTACAGATGAGAAAAGTGAGAAACATAGGTATTTTGTTTTGTCTTTCTCTCTCTTTTTTTTACACTTCCCAGATCAAGTAGATCAGAAACTCTGACGGTGGGACCCAAGCAAGCATTTGTATTTTTTTTTAGTTAAACATTTTTAAATTGTGATGAAATATACATAACATAAAACTACCATCTTAACCATTTTAAAAGTCCAGTGTTTAGCAGTGTTAATCACATTCACATTGTTATGCAATTAACCTCCAAAACTGCTTTTCATATTGCAAAACTGGAACTCTGTACCCGTTAAACAACTCCGCATTCCCCCTCCCCTCAGCTCCTGGCATAGGTACATAGGTGTTCTGGCCAGTGGTGGAGCTGGGATTTGAACCCAGGTCGAATGTAGGATGCGAGTAAATGATTGAAGGAGAGATCAAACCTTGCAGCCAGGAGGACTGTGAGAAACCTGGGAACGCGGAGGCTGAAATGGCCACCGCTGGTCGCGGCTCAACCATGCGCCCCTCCCTGCTGCCTGCAGCTTCGGCCACCTTCGAGGACTTCCAGATCCGCCCGCATGCCCTCACCGTGCATTCGTACCGAGCGCCTGCCTTCTGCGACCATTGCGGGGAGATGCTCTTCGGCCTAGTTCGCCAGGGCCTCAAGTGCGATGGTGAGAGACCGAGGGTGCTGGAGGCGGGGCCAAGAGGAAGGGCGTGAGCGGGAGGGCGGGGCCGAGGCGGAGCTCAGGACCTGGAGGTGGGGCCTAAGAGGCGGGGCTCGGAAGGGGAGGTGAGCGCCCAGAGGCAGGGCTTGGGGGAGGAACTGGAGGTGGGGGCAGGAGGCGGGGCCTGGGTGGGGCTCGGTTTGTGGGTGGGGGTGGGGACTGGGAGGTGGAGCTCCGAGGGAGACGTGAGAGAGAGGCTTTGGGGTAGAAAAGGGGTGATGGAGAAGAGAGTGGAACCCATACCAGTCAGGCACCAGCGGGAGAAACAGAGCCTGTAGGGAGCATATGTTAAGGGATCTTGGGGGAAGGAATTGGCTTCCAGGATTGTGGGCGCTGGCAACTCTGAAATCCACGGGGTGGGTCGTCAGGAAGGGCAGGCTGGAACTCTCAGGCAAGAGCTGAAACGTCTCCACCTGGGAACTCTCAGGTTGTTCTTTAAACCTTTCAACTGACTGAAACAGGCCCACCCAGATTAACTAGGATGATTTCCCTCACTTAAAGTCAGCTGATTGTGGACTTGAATCACATCGCCAACTACCTTCGCAGTAACACGCAGATTAATAACTGGGGATGTGACACATAGAGCTGACCATCAGCGTCCACCCCTTGGCAACTTGGCACTCCCTTCTCCTAGGGCTGTCCTAACAAAAGATCATGGGCTGGGTGGTATAAACAATGGAAATTTATTTTCTCTCGGTTCTGGAGGCTGGAAAGTCCAAGACCTGGGTTCTGACAAGATATGGTTCCTGGTGAGGGCTGTCTTCCTAGCTTGCAATGGCCACCATCTCATTGTGTGTTCACATAGCACGTGGGGAGAGGGCAATTTTTCATCTCTTCTTTTTATAAGGATCCCAGTCCCCCTGATCAGGGCCCCATCCTTAGGGCCTCGCTTTAACTTAATTCCTTCCTTAAAGGCCCCATCTCCAAATACAGTCACATTGACAATTAGGGCTTCAATAGATGAATCTGGGGGAGAACACAAGCATTCAGTCCATAACAAGCACCCTTACGCATCTCCTTAAGTCATACTTTAAAAAAAATAAAGGAACACAGTGTGTTCTTTTGAGACAAGTTGTCTTAAGGTTAAGCCCAAGAGTTGGGATCCACAGGTTCACTGTTTCTGTCTTTGATGCTTCCGATCGGGAACGTTGAGATCACGCCTACCCTGAAGATGAGGGCAGCACTGCATACCTTAGCTGGGCTCTATACACAGCAAATGAGGACCATCCATTCTAAGATGATGATCTGCACCACCATTGTTTATTCAGTGTGAACCACCATTAGAGGGTATTCTCAGATGTTCCATTGTCTAAGGAGCTGTGGCTTTGTGGCTGTCAGGCTCATATGGAAATCTGGAGTCCCTGATACCCTATGTTTCAGATGGCCCACAGCACTGGTTAGGATTCTTATCATGCATTCCTAAATATGGGACTTCCTTAGTGGTTCAGCAGTAAAGAATCTGCCTGCAATGCAGGCAGGAAGTGCAGGTTCAATCCCTGGGGTCAGAAAGATACCCTGGAGGAGGAGGGGCATGGCAACCCACACCAGTATTCTTGCCTGGAGAATCCCATGGACAGAGGAGCATGGAGGGCCACAGTCTGCGTGTGCACATGAATGTTAAATCGCTTCAGTCATGTCCAACTCTCTGCAACCCCATGGACGGTAGCCCGCCAGGCTCCTCTATCCATGGGATTCTCCAGGCAAGAATACTGGAGTGGGTTGCCATGCCCTCCTCCAGGGGATCTTCCCGACTCAGGAATCAAACCTATGTCTCCTGCAGCTCCTGCATTGCAGGCAGATTCTTTACCACTAAGCCACCAGGGAAGCCCGGGCTACAGTCTGTGGGGTAACAAAGAGTCACACATGACTGAAGCTACTGAGCAGCAACAGCAGCCATAAATATGGTTGTGGAGGACTTCCCTGGTGGGCCAGTGGTTAAGACTCTACTCTTCCACTGCAGGGGACACAGGTTTGACCTCTGGTCGGGGAACTAAGATCCTGCATGCCGCATAGCCAAAAAACATCAACAAAAAGCAAAGCATGATTAAATACACTCGTGGCATTATTTAAGGGCTCTAGAGATAATAACTGTATTTAGGCCTGCAAAAACCAATTTAGTGCATTCAAAGCTGCTATCAGTATTGCCATCGTCCACACATCGTGTCGAACTCTTGATGTCTTGGTTTGCATAACCTTCATCATGGCGTATCCCTGGTGTCATTAAGTTCTAATGGCCATTCTCCGAGTGGACTTCATTGGCCCGGGGTCACAGATGATGGTCCGAGTACACGTGGTTCCAAAAGAGGCCCAAATGCCTGTCCTTAATGCCAGTGACAACCTTCCTACAGGAGATTGACTCCACTTTGGTATTCGTGCTAGGAGTCAAAGATGAGATTCTGAAATTCTGTGAAGCATGTGAGTGACTAAAGACCGAAACTGAGACATGGTTCCGGTGTGCGAGTTGCCATCCTGGAACTCCTAGCAGTGCCAACAGCAGTCCTGAGGCTTGCATCTGCAGTTGTGACATCATGCATTCGAGACTGCCTAGGAGGAGGAATTACTGAGCAGGAAAGTCTGTAACAGGCGGGCTGTCAGAAGACAGGTTTCATGAGGTGTTTCAAAAGAAGTTTCCAAAGGATGGAGGAGCTTTTTTTTTTTTTTTTTTAGTATTTCTTTGTTTGTGTGGCTGTGCTGGGTTTTAGCTGCAGCATTCCAGCTGTTAGTTGGAGTATGTGGTATCTATTTCCCTGACCAGGAATCGAACCCAGGCCCCTTGCGTTGGAAAGCATGGAGTCTTAGGCAAGGGAGTCCCTGCTCCAGAGGGCAGTCCTGGAGTCATCTGGAATTATCAGAGATGTATGGAGAAGCATCAGGAAGTCCAGAAGGAAATGACAAGCTAAGCCTGACTCTATCATGGTCAAGGCTTAAAAATAGAAAGGAAAGAACAAAGTCACACTTCCACCTTATATGACACAACCATCCGGAGTGGGACTGAAAATGTGCTCTTTCTCCAGAAAGCAATTTCCTCGTGTGATAGTCCCTCTTCTCCTTTGATATCCTGTAACTTAGGTATCGGGACTCTCCAGGTGGCTCAGTGGCAAAGAATCCGCCTGCCAATGAAGGAGACGTGGGTTCGATCCCTGGGTTGGATAGATCCCCTGGAGAAGGAAATGACAACCCACTCCAGTATTCTTGCCTGGAGAATCCCATGGACAGAGGAGCCTGGAGCTGCTACAGTCCAGGGGGTGGCAATAGAGTCAGACACGACTTATCAACTGAACAGCAACAATTTACATATCATGATATAAAGCTAGTTATTATTAATATGTTAGAGGATAACGGGGTATAAGAGGGAAGAAGCAAATGTTTGGTATCCGCGTGTATTCATAACAAAGTAAGGAAGAAATAGTCATAACAGTCCTCGCGGCTGCAACTAGCCACGTGGCTTTGGCTTCCTTGTCTTCCTTCTCCACTGCCTGGTCCATATTTCCCTCGCCCTCAGCCGACACCTCACCTGCCCAGGGTGGTGGCCCAAACCTTTCTTTCTTTCTTTCTTTTCCGGCTGTCCCACGCATCTTGGAGCTTATTTTCCCAACCAGGGATTGCACCCACATCCGCAACAGCGAAAGCGCAGAGTCCTAACCACACGACTGCCAGGGAATTCCCCAGACCTTTATTCCTGCAGTCTCTTAGCCCTTAGCAGTTCTGCCTGAATTGGGTTTTGTAGTTTTCCGTTGAAGTTAATTACACTAGGAAGAGGTATCTCGAGGGATCTGCTCTATTCCAGAGCTTCAGAAAAGGAGGAGGAGGGGGTGAGCGGAGCTTTAGAGCCCGAACCGGGTAGAGGCTATGAAGCTGACCGTCTGGCGCCCCCCACAGGCTGCGGACTGAATTACCACAAGCGCTGCGCCTTCAGCATCCCCAACAACTGCAGCGGGGCACGCAAGCGACGCCTGTCGTCCACGTCTCTGGCCAGCAGCCACTCGGTGCGCCTGGGCACCTCTGAGTCCCTGCTCAGCATGACTGATGAGCTGGTGAGCGGCTGGGGGAATGGAGAGGGTGAGTGGCTGGAGGCTGAGGGGGCTCCGGTGTAGGGGCAGCTCACTGGAGTGTCCCTTCCACTCTTGACGTCTGATAGAGCCGTAGTACCACCGAGCTCATCCCTCGCCGCCCTCCCTCGTCCTCCTCTTCATCTTCTGCCTCGTCCTACACCGGTCGCCCCATCGAGCTGGATAAGATGCTGCTGTCCAAGGTCAAGGTGCCACACACCTTCCTCATCCACAGCTACACACGGCCCACCGTCTGCCAGGCTTGCAAGAAACTCCTCAAGGGCCTCTTTCGCCAGGGCCTGCAGTGCAAAGGTCAGCGAGGGCCCCGGGGTGCGGGTTGGGGGGGCGGAGACAGAGTCAGAATCCGCCCCCACCTACACACACACTCTTAAGAGGCTTAGGATCTCGGCTGGGCTTGTGGCTGGAAACAAGAACCTCTGGCCTGTTCTTTAGAAGCACGGGGTCTCAGAGGGGAGTGCCCTGAATCCTGGTGTTCTAGAACCTTTGGAATTCTGGAATCCTAGAACCTCAGTCCTTGGAAACTTGTAATCCTAGTGCCTGAGAAATCTAGATTCATATGACTCTCACCATGGAATTCTAAAACTGTAGAACTTGAGAATTCTCAAATCAGAGAATTGTAGAAACAAGTTTCAAGACTTCTGGATCATAGGATTCAACAGAATGAATCACAGAACCTTAGACTCAGAAATATTAAAACTCTCAAGTTACAGATTCTCAGTGTCCATTGTTTGTTTTCATACCTTATTCAAGACTCCCCAGTGTATTTAATTGCATTGAGCAACTGCAGCTGCATGCAACAAATTCTGGTAAATTCTCTTGTCATATCTGTTCTATGACAAATATTTTCTATGTCCTTGTTATGGTTTCTTAGATGCACCCATCATTTAAAAGTGGACATTTAATTTCCAAATACATGGGATTTTTAAAGTGAAAAAAAAAGATTCTCAGAATGTTACAACTTTAAAACCATAGGAAGTGAGAATGATAGAAACCTAGAAACAACACATTTGAGTCTGAGAAGTCTAGAACCATATAGCCTTGGAGGCATCTTAGAAATCTAGGATCCCAGAACTTTGAATGATCAAATTCTGGAATACCAGAAGTCTAGATCCATGAAAAGTTAGAGCCTTCCAATTCTAGGATTCGTCAGAACCAGAAAATTCTAGAATCTTAGATGTTTGGAGCTAAAGAACCATAGAAACATTAAGTTCTAGGTTAATGGGTGTACAGAATCCTGAGAATTTTGACATTCTCAGATTCTGGAGGCTTAGAAGTCTATGGTTTTTCCCGTGGTCATATATGGATGTGAGAGTTGGACTGTGAAGAAAGCTGATCGCCGAAGAATCGATGCTTTTGAACTGTGGTGTTGGAGAAGACTCTTGAGAGTCCCTTATACTGCAAGGAGATCCAACCAGTCTATTCTAAAGGAGATCAATCCTGGATATTCATTGGAGGGACTGATGCTAAAGCTGAAACTGCAATACTTTGGCCACCTCATGCAACGAGTTGACTCACTGGAAAAGACTCTGATGCTGGGAAAGGTTGGGGGCGGGAGGAGAAGGGGACGACAGAGAATGAGATGGCTGGATGGCATCACCGACTCTGGACGTGGGTTTGAGTGTACTCCGGGAGTTGGTGATGGACAGGGAGGCCTGGCGTGCTTTGATTCATGGGGTCGCGGAGAGTCGGACACGACTGAGCGACTGAACTGAACTGAACTGAACTGAACTAAGAAGTCTAGAATCATAGAAGTGTAGAGTCACCAAATTTAGACTGAGTCCTAGGACTGTCAGGCCATGAACACTTCATGTGGCCCTCTTCCATTTAATCGAACCACTCCATAGTTGAGGACTTTGACTCAAAGGCAGGATGACCAGAGTAGGATCAGTTAGCTTTCCTGCCC
This sequence comes from Moschus berezovskii, assembly GCF_049115385.1. Taxonomy (NCBI): domain Eukaryota; kingdom Metazoa; phylum Chordata; class Mammalia; order Artiodactyla; family Moschidae; genus Moschus; species Moschus berezovskii. Next base: position 10,002,730 of record NC_142481.1, read on the forward strand.
CACAAAGCAAGAACAGACTCTTTTGAGATTGGGGACTAGGGGTCAAGGGTCAACCCTTAGAGGTGACCTCTCTTCTCTCCCTCCCACTCATCTCCACATTCCTGTCCTCCTGCCACCAGATTGCAAGTTCAACTGTCACAAACGCTGCGCCACCCGCGTCCCTAACGACTGTCTGGGGGAGGCACTCATCAATGGAGGTAAGAAGCTAGGGGTGCTGAGTGGGAAAGGGCGACAGGACTGGGTGGAGGCCCCTCTGATTTCCCTGTCCCCCCAGATGTGCCCATGGAGGAGGCCACTGATTTCAGCGAGGCTGACAAGAGCTCCCTCACGGATGAGCCAGATGACTCTGGTTTCATCCCCGGCTCCCACTCGGAGAATGCTCTCCATGCCAGCGAGGAGGAGGAAGGCGAGGGGGGCAAATCTGAGAGGTACCCAGGGCACCATCCAGTGAAGGCCCTTCCCCATCCCTACCGTGGGTTGACTTCAACCTGTACTTTTACATTTCCATTTCCTGAGACCTGTTGCAGGAGTAGCAAGCAACCTGGTGTGGCTGAAGCAGGGAGAATGAGGGGAAAAGGAGAATGAGGGGAACGAGGAGAAGTGAGGCCGGTGGGGGCGGGGGGTGGGTATTCAGATCACAGTGGTCACCCTGAGTTTCCTCCTAATGCCACCGGTCCTGGCCGCCTGGAACCTCAGAACCCCTTTCTCCCAGGTCTTTCCTATCATTAACAGAGTGATAAGCTCTCAGAGTTGGACCTTGAAGCACTTGAGAATAGAGGGCTATTGGGAGAGGCAGCCTATTTCACAGATGAGGAAATTGAGTCTCAGAGAGGCAAAGAGAAGTGGCCACAGCCAGTCCAGTCCAGGTTCTCACACAGGGATCAAGAGATTGTTGGTTCTGGAGTTGCACAAGTCACTTAATTTTTCTCTGCCTTCATTTCCTCACTGTAACAATAGCGTGTGCACAGAGAGGTTGCGTCACTTGCTGGGTGTCACACAGCTGGCTCCACCATCAGTGGGTTCAGTACTAATTACCACTTATCGGGGGCCCACGAAGTGCCAAACACTCTGCTAAGCTCCTAAGAAGGGCTTCACTTCTCACAACAACCCTTTGGGTGGAGAAACTGAGGCACAAAGAGATTAGTGCTTGCCAGGCAGCCTGACTTTGGAAACCAGCCTCTTAATGTGGGTCTCTCAAGAGTCGCCTTCCTCATTATGGTAAATCTGGAAACACAGGCAAAGAAGTGTGGCCGAAATTGCCCTAGCTACTCAGAGATTGACTCCCACTTCCCCACCCTTCCCCCTGCTGTAGCCCCAGGCACTATGGTTATTTTCCGCTTGTAACCTCTCACTCCTTCTCTCCCCGACTCTCAGCTCCCTGGGGTACATCCCCCTAATGAGGGTGGTGCAGTCCGTGCGACACACAACGCGGAAATCCAGCACAACGCTTCGAGAGGGCTGGGTGGTTCATTACAGCAACAAGGATACACTGGTGAGTGGGGGCGGGGGGGCCAGGTAGGTGGGGCTAGAGTTGGAGGAGGTGGGGTTTGAGGGGGCGGGGCTGGTTGGGGCTTGGAATGGGCGGAGTCATGCTGGAGGCAGAGCTAGAAATGGGTGGCTCTAGGGGTTTGGGGGCGGGGCGGGTTTGGGGCGGGACTAAGGCAAGGTCAGGGGTGAGGCGGGACTAGAATTAGGGGCGGGGTTTGGCTGGGATTAGCGTCAGAGCAGCAGTAGTATGGGGGGCAGACGACCTCACCCTCTCAAGCACCTCTCCCAACAGAGGAAGCGGCACTATTGGCGCCTGGACTGCAAGTGCATCACGCTCTTCCAGAACAACACGACCAACAGATACTACAAGGTGGGCCTTCTGGCTCCCAGATCCCCCAGCCCTCTCCTCTTTGTCCGCTGTATTCTCCCTTCCTCTCTCAGTTGCTTCAGCCCAAGGCCTGCGAATCACACCCTCTGCCCACCCCCTGCTTGTACGCTCCCGTCCAATCAGCAAGTGTCGCCCATGTGGATGCCGTGCCCTCAGTTTGACTTCGGCTCCATCACTTTTCAGCTGGGGGACCCAGGCAAGTTACCTCACCTCTCTGCACCCTGCGCCTCTCACCTGTAAAGGGCGTCCAAGAATAGTCCTTGCCTCAGGGCTGTGCCAGAATTCAAAGAAATAATCTGTGTGGAGCAATTAGTTTAGGACCAGGCATATGTTAAGCTCCATTGCACTCCCAGTAATTTTTTAAGTGTGTTATTATTACTTTATAGTTAGTTTAT